>NC_089840.1:301672485-301972485 GCF_035609145.1 Eleutherodactylus coqui | reverse complement strand
GCGATACCTAAACAATACGTAGGCTGCACCCGCGGATGGAAGCATCGTTATCTATCACCATCCAAAACGGGGACATTTCTGCTTCATCAATCTGTGTATAATATTCATCCTCCTCCTCCTCCTGCTCCTCCTCCTGAAACCTCACATAATCACGCTGAACGGGCAATTTTTCTTAGGCCCACAAGGCTCACTCATATAATTTTTGTAAACAATTTTTATACGTTTCAATGCTCATTAAAGCGTTGAAACTTTAACTTGAACCAATTTTTATTTTAACTGGGCTGCCTCCAGGCCTAGTTACCAATTAAGCCACATTAACCAAAGCGATTAATGGGTTTCACCTGCCCTCTTGGTTGGCCATGGCCAATTTTTCTGAGGTACATTAGTACTGTTGGTACACCAATTTTTTGTGGGCCCTCGCCCACAGTGTAATCCTAGTAATTTTTTGCCCACCTGCATTACAGCTGACGTTACATCAGCTGTGCTGGGCACTGCAATTGGATATATTTATGTACCGCCGGTGGCTTCCTGGCACCCACCCATGCTGTGGGTGCACACGGAATTCCCATTGCGGAGTTGTACCTGCCTGTGACTATTTATAAAAAACCGCGGTCTGACTGGGGCATGCAGACACCTTGACAGAATGAATAGTGTGTGGCACATAGGTTCCCCATTGCTATGCCCACGTGTGCAGCTCCTGATGGCGGTGGCACAGGATTATATTTCTCATTGCTTCTGTACAGCATTGTGGACTATCGCCCCGCCCCTTTTAAAGAGGGTCGCTGCCTAGCCATGCCAACCCTCTGCAGTGTGTGCCTGCTTTTCCTCTGGCAGACGCACTTATAAATAGACATGAGGGTGGTGTGGCATGAGTGCAGCTGAAGGCTGCGCAGGGACAGTTTGGTGTGCGCTGTGGACACTGGGTCGTGCGGGGGGGTTGGGCAGCATGTAACCCAGGAGAAGTGGCAGCGGAGTGTCATGCAGGCAGTGATTGTGCTTTGTTGGAGGTAGTGTGGTGCTTAGCTAAGGTATGCATTGCTAATGAGGGCTTTTCAGAAGTAAAAATTGTTGGGGGGGGGGCACTCTTGCCGCTATTGTGGCTTAATAGTGGGACCTGGGAACTTGAAATGCAGCCCAACATGTAGCCCCTCGCCTGCCCTATCCGTTTCTGTGTCGTTCCCATCACTTTCTTGAATTGCCCAGATTTTCACACATGAAAACCTTAGCGAGCATCGGCGATATACAAAAATGCTCGGGTCGCCCATTGACTTCAATGGGGTTCGTTACTCGAAACGAACCCTCGAGCATCGCGATAATTTAGTCCCGAGTAACGAGCACCCGAGCATTTTGGAGCTCGCTCATCTCTAGTCTGTACTCATCAGTTACACAGTGGTGGTCTGTACTCATCAGGTGTCACACGGTGGTGGTCTGTACTGATCAGTTAAACAGTGGTGGTCTGTACTCATCAGGTGTCGCACAATGGTGGTCTGTACTCATCAGGTGTCACACGGTGGTGGTCTGTACTGATCAGTTAAACAGTGGTGGTCTGTACTCATCAGGTGTCACACGGTGGTGGGCTGTACTCATCAGGTGTCGCACAGTGTTGGTCTGTACTCATCAGGTGGGCTGTACTCATCAGGTGTCGCACAGTGTTGGTCTGTACTCATCAGGTGTCACACGGTGGTGGGCTGTACTCATCAGGTGTCACACGGTGGTGGGCTGTACTCATCAGGTGTCACACGGTGGTGGGCTGTACTCATCAGTTGTTACACAGTGGTGGTCTGTACTGAACAGTTACACAGTGGTCATCTGTACTCATCAGGGTCGCACAGCGGTGGTCTATCATCAGGGTCGCACAGCGGTGGTCTATCATCAGGGTCGCACAGCGGTGGTCTATCATCAGGTGTCGCACAGTGGTGGTCTGTACTCATCAGGTGTCACACGCTGGTGGTCTGTACTGATCAGTTACACGCTGGTGGTCTGTACTGATTAGTTACACGCTGGTGGTCTGTACTCATCAGGTGTCACATGCTAGTGGTCTGTACTCAGCAGGTGTCACACGTTCGTTGTCCGTACTCATCAGGTGTCACACAGTGGTGGTCTGTACTCATCAGGTGTAGCAGAGCGGTGGTCCATGATTAGATGTTGCTGGCTCTTTAAGGATCATTCCATATTTCCTCTTCAGCTCAGTAGTATTGACTGGATTGACATCACATGACCTCTGCTAAGCACCCGCCATCGCGGCGACGCTCCATCACTTCAGCTGTCGGCTGCCTCATGGTTTTTTTCGCAGACTCTTCTCCTGGGAAATAAGGTTAAGCTGCGAGGCGGCCTCCGTGCAGCGGAGAAGTGCCCCCGGCATCTGTCACCGATTTGTTATGGCCGATGAGGGAGACGGCGAGGAAGGAATTGGCAACTTTCTGTGGACATTTACAGATTCCACATCTGTCAGATCTTGTCAATAACTCAGCTTTACGGCCGGGAGCTGCGCTTGGCGTCACATACCAAGTAACCGCGTCCGCTTTATGGCTGGCGTTTATGGCAGTGTGCATCGAAGGGACCCATCCACATGTAAGCGGGAGGCGGAGGGCGGAAAAACGATTGCAGCCGGAGGAGAGAGGAAGGTTTAAATACCAGCGACATTCATAGGATGCGTACGAGGCGTCCGCAGAGCAGGAACGGACCCAGATCCCAGGACACCTCTAATACAGGGGCCGGGACTCTAGTAAAGGGGTGGGGGCTATCATAAAGGGGCAGGGCTATCACAAAGGGGTGGGTCTATAATAAAGGGATGGTGACTAGAGATGAGCGAGCGTACTCGGCCACGCCCCTTTTTCGCCCGAGTGCCGCGATTTTCGAGTACTTCCGTACTCGGGCGAAAAGATTCGGGGGGCGCCGTGGGTGAGTGGGGGGTTGTAGCGGGGAGTTGGGGGGGGGGGGGGAGAGAGAGAGAGCTCCCCCCTGTTCCTCGCTGCTACCCCCGCTCCGCCACACCTCCCCCCGCCCCCCGGCGCCCCCCGAATCTTTTCACCCGAGTACGGAAGTACTCGAAAATCGTGGTGCTCGATTGAGTAATTACTCGAAACGAGTACGTTTGCTCATCTCTAGTGAGGACTATAATAAAGAAGTGAGGCTCTAATAAAGGGGTGTGGCTCTAATAAAGGGGCGGGGCTCTAATAAAGGGGCAGTGACTAATAAAAGGGTGGGGGCTCTAATAAAGGGGTGGGGGCTATAATTAAGGGGTGGGAGCTATAATTAAGGGGTGGGGGCTATAATAATGTGGTGGGGGCAATAATTAAGGGGTGGGGGCTATAATTAAGGGGTGGGGTTTCTAATTAAGAGGTGGGGGCTATAATTAAGGGGTGGGGGCTATAATTAAGATGTGGGGTTTCTAATTAAGGGGTGGGGGCTATAATTAAGGGGTGGGGGCTATAATTAAGGGGTAGGGGCTATAATTAAGGGGTGGGGCTATAATTAAGGGGTGGGGTTTCTAATTAAGGGGTGGGGGCTTTCATAAAGGGGCCTTTTCCTGTATTTCTGTTCCGCTACAATAAAAAAAACATCCAAAATGTATGAAAAATGAAAACTTTCTCAGAGTGTTTCCGTCTCCTCCGGTCGGCGGGCGATTGGCGACATCTTGTTTTGGTCGCACCCCCCGTTAACGGTAATTGAGTCATTTAAAGCATGGCGACAGTACCAGGACTGGAAGGAGCTGCAGTCCCTCTCTGCAACGGAGGGGCCCTTCCCGATTCTCACTCTGGGGCCCCTCTGTATGGGGTGTCAGTGTCTTGGCCGCTCCCGCCGCCCTCTCATGTCAAACATGGAGGCCGGGGAGAGACGGCTCCTCGGGGGATCTGCGGACAGCGCGGCGTCTCCCGTGCTCGCTGTTAGCGCTCGCTTGCTGTGATCTTCTGTGCTTCTGAGGGATCTGAGTGACGGTGTTCTCTCTCTTCTTGTAGGTCATTCTGATACTGACAAAGCTGTACGACTTCAACCTGGGGAGTGTGACGGAGAGCTCCCTCTGGAGGTAAGGGCAGGAATGACGTCTCCATAGCCAATAATGTAACTCCTTCTTTCCTAGTAACGCTCAGGTGGCATCACATTATCTTCCAGGTCAGCCGGCAGTGTGGGGTCCATGGAGGGCTGACGCTCATAGAGAGGGGCGATAGATAGGATGTGAGGGAGACCTTTAGTTTGTGCTCTCCATGGCGCTGGTCACTCTGGCCCACTCCACGTTAGTATGTGCCGCTCCAGCGTGAAGTGTTAGGGCTTATTGACACTTTCTAGGGGTCTAGTCTGGGGCCTGTGCTTGTTTAGGGAGTCCTCTCTGGGGGTCTAGTCTGGGGCTTGTGCTTGTTTAGGGGGTCCCCTCTGGGGGTATAGTCTGGGGCCTGTGCTTGTTTAGGGGGTCCTCTCTGGGGATCTAGTCTGGGGCTTGTGCTTGTTTAGGGAGTCCTCTCTGGGGGTCTAGTCTGGGGCTTGTGCTTGTTTAGGGGGTCCTCTCTGGGGGTCTAGTCTGGGGCCTGTGCTTGTTTAGGGGGTCCTCTCTGGGGGGTCTAGTCTGGGGCCTGTGCTTGTTTAGGGAGTCCTCTCTGGGGGTCTTCTCTGGGGCTTGTGCTTGTTTAGGGGGTCCTCTCTGGGGGTCTAGTCTGGGGCTTGTGCTTGTTTAGGGAGTCCTCTCTGGGGGTCTAGTCTGGGGACTGTGCTTGTTTAGGGAGTCCTCTCTGGGGGTCTAGTCTGGGGCTTGTGCTTGTTTAGGGGATCCCCTCTGGGGGTCTAGTCTGGGGGCTGTGCTTGTTTAGGGGGTCCTCTCTGGGGGTCTAGTCTGCGGCCTGTGCTTGTTTAGGGAGTCCTCTCTGGGGGTCTAGTCTGGGGCTTGTGCTTGTTTAGGGGGTCCTCTCTGGGGGTCTAGTCTGGGACCTGTGCTTGTTTAGGTAGTCCTCTCTGGGGGTCTAGTCTGGGGCTTTTTCTTGTTTAGGGGATCCCCTCTGGGGGTCTAGTCTGGGGACTGTGCTTGTTTAGGGGGTCCTCTCTGGGGGTCTAGTCTGGGGCCTGTGCTTGTTTAGGGAGTCCTCTCTGGGGGTCTTCTCTGGGGCTTGTGCTTGTTTAGGGGGTCCTCTCTGGGGGTCTAGTCTGGGGCTTGTGCTTGTTTAGGGAGTCCTCTCTGGGGGTCTAGTCTGGGGACTGTGCTTGTTTAGGGAGTCCTCTCTGGGGGTCTAGTCTGGGGCCTGTGCTTGTTTAGGGAGTCCTCTCTGGGGGTCTAGTCTGGGGCCTGTGCTTGTTTAGGGGGGCCCCTCTGGGGGTCTAGTCTGGGGCCTGTGCTTGTTTAGGGGGTCCCCTCTGGGGGTCTAGTCTGGGGCCTGTGCTTGTGTAGGGGGTCCTCTCTGGGGGTCTAGTCTGGGGCCTGCGCTTGTTTAGGGAGTCCTCTCTGGGGGTCTAGTCTGGGGCTTGTGCTTGTTTAGGGGATCCCCTCTGGGGGTCTAGTCTGGGGGCTGTGCTTGTTTAGGGGGTCCTCTCTGGGGGTCTAGTCTGCGGCCTGTGCTTGTTTAGGGAGTCCTCTCTGGGGGTCTAGTCTGGGGCTTGTGCTTGTTTAGGGGGTCCTCTCTGGGGGTCTAGTCTGGGACTTGTGCTTGTTTAGGTAGTCCTCTCTGGGGGTCTAGTCTGGGGCTTTTTCTTGTTTAGGGGATCCCCTCTGGGGGTCTAGTCTGGGGACTGTGCTTGTTTAGGGGGTCCTCTCTGGGGGTCTAGTCTGGGGCTTGTGCTTGTTTAGGGGGTCCTCTCTGGGGGTCTAGTCTGGGGCCTGTGCTTGTTTAGGGAGTCCTCTCTGGGGGTCTAGTCTGGGGCTTGTGCTTGTTTAAGGAGTCCTCTCTGGGGGTCTAGTCTGGCCTTGTGCTTGTTTAGGGGATCCCCTCTGGGGGTCTAGTCTGGGGGCTGTGCTTATTTAGGGGGTCCTCTCTTGGGGTCTAGTCTGGGGCCTGTGCTTGTTTAGAGAGTCCTCTCTGGGGGTCTAGTCTGGGGCTTGTACTTGTTTAGGGGGTCCCCTCTGGGGGTCTACTCTGGGGCCTGTGCTTATTTAGGGGGTGCCCCTAGGGGTGTAGTCTGGGGCCTGTGCTTGTTTAGGGAGTCCCCTCTGGGGGTCTAGACTGGGGCTTGTGCTTGTTTAGGGGGTCCTCTCTGGGGGTCTAGTCTGGGGCCTGTGCTTGTTTAGGGAGTCCTCTATGGGGGTCTAGTCTGTGGCTTGTGCTTGTTTAGGCGGTCCTCTCTGGGGGTCTAGTCTGGGGCCTGTGCTTTTTTAGGGAGTCCTCTCTGGAGGTCTACTCTGGGGCTTGTGCTTGTTTAGGGGATCCCCTCTGGGGGTCTAGTCTGGGGGCTGTGCTTATTTAGGGGGTCCTCTCTGGGGGTGTAGTCTGGGGCTTGTGCTTGTTTAGGGGGTGCTCTCTGGGGGTCTAGTCTGGGGCTTGTGCCTGTTTAGGGAATCCCCTCTGGGGGTCTAGTCTGGGGGCTGTGCTTGTTTAGGGGGTCCTCTCTGGGGGTGTAGTCTGGGGCCTGTGCTTGTTTAGGGAGTCCTCTCTGGGGGTCTAGTCTGGGGCCTGTGCTTGTTTAGGAGTCCTCTCTGGGGGTCTAGTCTGGGGACTCTGCTTGTTTAGGGAGTCCTCTCTGGGGGTCTAGTCTGGGGACTGTGCTTGTTTAGGGAGTCCTCTCTGGGGGTCTAGTCTGGGGACTGTGCTTGTTTAGGGAGTCCTCTCTGGGGGTCTAGTCTGGGGCCTGTGCTTGTTTAGGGAGTCCTCTCTGGGGGTCTAGTCTGGGGCCTGTGCTTGTTTAGGGAGTCCTCTCTGGGGGTCTAGTCTGGGGCCTGTGCTTGTTTTGCGGGTCCCCTCTGGGGGTCTAGTCTGGGGCCTGTGCTTGTTTAGAGAGTCCTCTCTGGGGGTTTAGTCTAGGGCTTGTGATTATTTAGGGGGTCCCCTCTGGGGGTCTACTCTGGGGCCTGTGCTTATTTAGGTGGTGCCCCTGGGGGTGTAGACTGGGGCCTTTGTTTCTTTAGGGGGTCCTCTCTGGAGGTCTAGTCTGGGGACTGTGCTTGTTTAGGAGGTCCTCTATTGGAGTCTAGTCTGGGGCCTGTGCTTGTTTAGGGGGTCCTCTCTGGGGGTGTAGTCTGGGGCCTTTGTTTCTTTAGGGAGTCCTTTCTGAGGGTCTAGTCTGGGGCCTGTGCTTGTTTAGCGGGTCCTCTCTGGGGGTGTAGTCTGAGGCCTTTGTTTCTTTAGGGAGTCCTTTCTGAGGGTCTAGTCTGGGGCCTGTGCTTGTTTAGGGGGTCCTCTCTCGGGGTGTAGTCTGGGGCCTTTGTTTCTTTAGGGGGTCCTCTCTGGGGGTGTAGTCTGGGGCCTTTGTTTCTTTAGGGAGTCCTTTTTGGGGGTGTAGTCTGGGGCCTTTGTTTCTTTAGGGAGTCCTTTTTGGGGGTGTAGTCTGGGGCCTTTGTTTCTTTAGGGAGTCCTCTCTGAGGGTCTAGTCTGGGGCCTGTGCTTGTTTAGTGGGTCCTCTCTGGGGGTATAGTCTGGGGCTTGTGCTTGTTTAGGGGGTCCTCTCTCGGGGTGTAGTCTGGGGCCTTTGTTTCTTTAGGGGGTCCTCTCTGGGGGTGTAGTCTGGGGCCTTTGTTTCTTTAGGGAGTCCTTTTTGGGGGTGTAGTCTGGGGCCTTTGTTTCTTTAGGGAGTCCTTTCTGGGGGTCTAGTCTACGGCCTATGCTTGTTTAGGGGGTCCTCTCTGGGGGTGTAGTCTGGGGCCTGTGCTTGTTTAGGGAGTCCTCTCTGGGGGTCTAGTCTGGGGCCTGTGCTTGTTTAGGGAGTCCTCTCTGGGGGTCTAGTCTGGGGCTTATGCTTGTTTTGCGGGTCCCCTCTGGGGGTCTAGTCTGGGGCCTGTGCTTGTTTAGAGAGTCCTCTCTGGGGGTTTAGTCTAGGGCTTGTGATTATTTAGGGGGTCCCCTCTGGGGGTCTACTCTGGGGCCTGTGCTTATTTAGGTGGTGCCCCTGGGGGTGTAGACTGGGGCCTGTGCTTGTTTAGGGAGTCCCCTCTCGGGGTCTAGTCTGGGGCCTGTGCTTGTTTAGGGAGTCCCCTCTGGGGGTCTAGTCTGGGGCCTGTGCTTGTTTAGGAGGTCTTCTCTGGGGATCTAGTCTGGGGCCTTTGTTTCTTTAGGGAGTCCTTTCTGGAGGTGTAGTCTGAGGCCTTTGTTTCTTTAGGGAGTCCTTTCTGGGGGTGAAGTCTGGGGCCTTTGTTTCTTTAGGTCCTCTCTGGGGGTGTAGTCTGGGGCTTTTGTTTCTTTGGGGAGTCCTTTTTGGGGGTGTAGTCTGGGGCCTTTGTTTCTTTAGGGAGTCCTTTCTGGAGGTCTAGTCTGCGGCCTATGCTTGTTTAGGGGGTCCTCTCTGGGGGTGTAGTCTGAGGCCTTTGTTTCTTTAGGGAGTCCTTTCTGGGGGTGTAGTCTGGGGCCTTTGTTTCTTTAGGGGGTCCTCTCTGGAGGTCTAGTCTGGGGACTGTGCTTGTTTAGGAGGTCCTCTATTGGAGTCTAGTCTGGGGCCTGTGCTTGTTTAGGGGGTCCTCTCTGGGGGTGTAGTCTGGGGCCTTTGTTTCTTTAGGGAGTCCTTTCTGAGGGTCTAGTCTGGGGCCTGTGCTTGTTTAGCGGGTCCTCTCTGGGGGTGTAGTCTGAGGCCTTTGTTTCTTTAGGGAGTCCTTTCTGAGGGTCTAGTCTGGGGCCTGTGCTTGTTTAGGGGGTCCTCTCTCGGGGTGTAGTCTGGGGCCTTTGTTTCTTTAGGGGGTCCTCTCTGGGGGTGTAGTCTGGGGCCTTTGTTTCTTTAGGGAGTCCTTTTTGGGGGTGTAGTCTGGGGCCTTTGTTTCTTTAGGGAGTCCTTTTTGGGGGTGTAGTCTGGGGCCTTTGTTTCTTTAGGGAGTCCTCTCTGAGGGTCTAGTCTGGGGCCTGTGCTTGTTTAGTGGGTCCTCTCTGGGGGTGTAGTCTGGGGCCTTTGTTTCTTTAGGGAGTCCTTTTTGGGGGTGTAGTCTGGGGCCTTTGTTTCTTTAGGGAGTCCTTTTTGGGGGTGTAGTCTGGGGCCTTTGTTTCTTTAGGGAGTCCTCTCTGAGGGTCTAGTCTGGGGCTTGTGCTTGTTTAGGGGGTCCTCTCTCGGGGTGTAGTCTGGGGCCTTTGTTTCTTTAGGGGGTCCTCTCTGGGGGTGTAGTCTGGGGCCTTTGTTTCTTTAGGGAGTCCTTTTTGGGGGTGTAGTCTGGGGCCTTTGTTTCTTTAGGGAGTCCTTTCTGGGGGTCTAGTCTACGGCCTATGCTTGTTTAGGGGGTCCTCTCTGGGGGTGTAGTCTGGGGCCTGTGCTTGTTTAGGGAGTCCTCTCTGGGGGTCTAGTCTGGGGCCTGTGCTTGTTTAGGGAGTCCTCTCTGGGGGTCTAGTCTGGGGCTTATGCTTGTTTTGCGGGTCCCCTCTGGGGGTCTAGTCTGGGGCCTGTGCTTGTTTAGAGAGTCCTCTCTGGGGGTTTAGTCTAGGGCTTGTGATTATTTAGGGGGTCCCCTCTGGGGGTCTACTCTGGGGCCTGTGCTTATTTAGGTGGTGCCCCTGGGGGTGTAGACTGGGGCCTGTGCTTGTTTAGGGAGTCCCCTCTCGGGGTCTAGTCTGGGGCCTGTGCTTGTTTAGGGAGTCCCCTCTGGGGGTCTAGTCTGGGGCCTGTGCTTGTTTAGGAGGTCTTCTCTGGGGATCTAGTCTGGGGCCTTTGTTTCTTTAGGGAGTCCTTTCTGGAGGTGTAGTCTGAGGCCTTTGTTTCTTTAGGGAGTCCTTTCTGGGGGTGAAGTCTGGGGCCTTTGTTTCTTTAGGTCCTCTCTGGGGGTGTAGTCTGGGGCTTTTGTTTCTTTGGGGAGTCCTTTTTGGGGGTGTAGTCTGGGGCCTTTGTTTCTTTAGGGAGTCCTTTCTGGAGGTCTAGTCTGCGGCCTATGCTTGTTTAGGGGGTCCTCTCTGGGGGTGTAGTCTGAGGCCTTTGTTTCTTTAGGGAGTCCTTTCTGGGGGTGTAGTCTGGGGCCTTTGTTTCTTTAGGGGGTCCTCTCTGGAGGTCTAGTCTGGGGACTGTGCTTGTTTAGGAGGTCCTCTATTGGAGTCTAGTCTGGGGCCTGTGCTTGTTTAGGGGGTCCTCTCTGGGGGTGTAGTCTGGGGCCTTTGTTTCTTTAGGGAGTCCTTTCTGAGGGTCTAGTCTGGGGCCTGTGCTTGTTTAGCGGGTCCTCTCTGGGGGTGTAGTCTGAGGCCTTTGTTTCTTTAGGGAGTCCTTTCTGAGGGTCTAGTCTGGGGCCTGTGCTTGTTTAGGGGGTCCTCTCTCGGGGTGTAGTCTGGGGCCTTTGTTTCTTTAGGGGGTCCTCTCTGGGGGTGTAGTCTGGGGCCTTTGTTTCTTTAGGGAGTCCTTTTTGGGGGTGTAGTCTGGGGCCTTTGTTTCTTTAGGGAGTCCTCTCTGAGGGTCTAGTCTGGGGCCTGTGCTTGTTTAGTGGGTCCTCTCTGGGGGTATAGTCTGGGGCTTGTGCTTGTTTAGGGGGTCCTCTCTCGGGGTGTAGTCTGGGGCCTTTGTTTCTTTAGGGGGTCCTCTCTGGGGGTGTAGTCTGGGGCCTTTGTTTCTTTAGGGAGTCCTTTTTGGGGGTGTAGTCTGGGGCCTTTGTTTCTTTAGGGAGTCCTTTCTGGGGGTCTAGTCTACGGCCTATGCTTGTTTAGGGGGTCCTCTCTGGGGGTGTAGTCTGGGGCCTTTGTTTCTTTAGGGAGTCCTCTCTGAGGGTCTAGTCTGGGGCCTGTGCTTGTTTAGGGGGTCCTCTCTGGGGGTCTAGTCTGGGGCCTGTGCTTGTTTAGGGGGTCTGTATTTATTTCGGGGTCTGCATTGTTTAGTGTAGGCTGGGTATGCAGACTGCCTCACAGAGAAAATGGCTTGAAATGAGATGCCGTCTGTCCTGGTGTTCTATATATAAGCTCACCCTCATAAGCCCGCCCACAAGTGGGCCCTACGTACGGTTCTTAGGGTTCCTGGAGCGCTGGCGCTCGTGCCCGGAGGCTCACGCCTTCTCGCCAGCACGGAATGTCGAGGAAGTCATGCGTGCAGCCAGATTGTTCTTCTCACTGGCTGCTTCTTCCACAACTCAGAAATAGCCGTCCTGACCTTAAGACTCCGGCGAGAAGACAAGCAGAGGCTTCAGGAAAAGTGAAAACCTGAATTCTGCGAAAATCTCCAATTTAGATAAATTACAAAACAATTTCAGCTGCAAAAAGTGG
This sequence comes from Eleutherodactylus coqui, assembly GCF_035609145.1. Lineage (NCBI taxonomy): Eukaryota > Metazoa > Chordata > Amphibia > Anura > Eleutherodactylidae > Eleutherodactylus > Eleutherodactylus coqui. The sequence continues at coordinate 301,961,206 of NC_089840.1, read as the reverse complement.
GAAAAAGGTGTTTTTTCCGATTTTTCTTTTCCTTCTCATTAATGAGCTATTGTGTTGCTTCTCCCGCCTTCCATCCTCATTAGCGTCCTCGCTGAGCCTCGTTGACCCGGACTACCAGTAAACAGCCGTCTCCGAAGGATTCAAGTCACGGAGTGCAAAGCGCCAAAAAGCAGAAATCTGTAATCATTGTTTTCCCATTTCTGCATTAAAAAAAAGAGTCAAAGATGTGACGTTATGTTACCAATCCTGGTCCTGATAGTGTTAGTGGTCCTGGTCCTGATAGTGGTCATGGTCCTCATAGTGTTAGTGGTCCTGGTCCTGATAGTGGTCCTGGTCCTGATAGTGTTAGTGGTCCTGGTCCTGATAGTGCTAGTGGTCCTGGTCCTGATAGTGTTAGTGGTCCTGGTACTGATAGTGGTCATGGTCCTCATAGTGTTAGTGGTCCTGGTCCTGATAGTGGTCCTGGTCCTGATAGTGTTAGTGGTCCTGGTCCTGATAGTGCTAGTGGTCCTGGTCCTGATAGTGTTAGTGGTCCTGGTACTGATAGTGGTCATGGTCCTCATAGTGTTAGTGGTCCTGGTCCTGATAGTGGTCCTGGTCCTGATAGTGTTAGTGGTCCTGGTCCTGATAGTGCTAGTGGTCCTGGTCCTGATAGTGTTAGTGGTCCTGGTACTGATAGTGGTCATGGTCCTCATAGTGTTAGTGGTCCTGGTCCTGATAGTGGTCCTGGTCCTAATAGTGTTAGTGGTCCTGGTCCTGATAGTGTTAGTGGTCCTGGTCCTGATAGTGTTAGTGGTCCTGGTCCTGGTAGTGTTAGTGTTAGTGGTCCTGATGGCGTTTGTGGTCCTGGTCCTGATAGTGTTAGTGGTCCTGGTCCTGATGGCGTTAGTGGTCCTGGTCCTGATGGCGTTAGTGGTCCTGGTCCTGATAGTGTTAGTGGTCCTGGTCCTCATAGTGTTAGTGGTCCTGGTCCTGATAGTGTTAGTGGTCCTGATAGTGTTAGTGGTCCTGGTACTGATAGTGTTAGTGGTCCTGGTCCTGATGGCGTTAGTGGTCCTGGTACTGATAGTGTTAGTGGTCCTGGTCCTCATAGTGTTAGTGGTCCTGGTCCTGATAGTGTTAGTGGTCCTGGTCCTGATAGTGTTAGTGGTCCTGATAGTGTTAGTGGTCCTGGTACTGATAGTGTTAGTGGTCCTGGTCCTGATGGCGTTAGTGGTCCTGGTACTGATAGTGTTAGTGGTCCTGGTCCTCATAGTGTTAGTGGTCCTGGTACTGATAGTGTTAGTGGTCCTGGTCCTGATGGCGTTAGTGGTTCCTGGTACTGATAATGTTAGTGGTTCCTGGTACTGATAGTGTTAGTGGTCCTGGTACTGATAGTGTTAGTGGTCCTGGTCCTGATGGCATTAGTGGTCCTGGTACTGATAGTGTTAGTGGTCCTGGTCCTCATAGTGTTAGTGGTCCTGGTCCTCATAGTGTTAGTGGTCGTGGTACTGATAGTGTTAGTGGTCCTGATAGTGTTAGTGGTCCTGATGGCGTTAGTGGTACTGGTCCTGATAGTGTTAGTGGTCCTGGTCCTGATAGTGTTAGTGGTCCTGGTACTGATAGTCTTAGTGGTCCTGGTACTGATAGTGTTAGTGGTCCTGGTCCTCATAGTGTTAGTGGTCCTGGTACTGATAGTGTTAGTGGTCCTGGTCCTCATAGTGTTAGTGGTCCTGGTACTGATAGTGTTAGTGGTCCTGGTCCTGATGGCGTTAGTGGTCCTGGTCCTGATAGTGTTAGTGGTCCTGGTACTGATAGTGTTAGTGGTCCTGATAGTGTTAGTGGTCCTAGTACTGATAGTGTTAGTGGTCCTGATAGTGTTAGTGGTCCTGGTCCTGATAGTGTTAGTGGTCCTGGTCCTGATAGTGTTAGTGGTCCTGGTCCTAATAGTGTTAGTGGTCCTGATAGTGTTAGTGGTCCTGGTCCTGATAGTGTTAGTGGTCCTGGTCCTGATAGTGTTAGTGGTCCTGGTACTAATAGTGTTAGTGGTCCTGATAATGTTAGTGGTCCTAGTACTGATAGTGTTAGTGGTCCTGATAGTGTTAGTGGTCCTGGTCCTGATAGTGTTAGTGGTCCTGGTCCTGATAGTGTTAGTGGTCCTGGTCCTAATAGTGTTAGTGGTCCTGATAGTGTTAGTGGTCCTAGTACTGATTGCATTACCAGTACTGATTGCGTTACTGGTCCTGGGACTGAGAGCGTTAGTGTGCCTGGGACTGAGAGTCTTACTGGTCCTTGGACTGATATTGGTGCTGCAGGGAGCTGCAGTTCCTCAGGGTGTAGCACAGTTTTTAGAAGAAAGCAGAGTTCCTTTTAACCCTGAACAAACCTTCTTAAGTGCCAGGAATACATTTTGGGGCCATTCCAGCCATTTTCATTGGGCGCTCGCTTCCCGGGTCCCTGATTGATCAGCATTGTGTTGTGTCTAGCAACCTGGATAAAACCCCAAGTTTATGTACTGGAAGGGTTCTCTTTAAGATCATACAAAGCCCAAAATATCCTTTATGTTCCCCTCTTATTTACCTTCTTAGTTTTCTATTAAGGCGGATTTTTCCTTTAACTCTTAAGGTGGATCTGGAGATGGATTTGCCTCTTTGCTGGTTGCTGACTATATACATGCCTCATCCCTCCCAGATCACCAACCTAATTCCCTTTAATTGCGTTGCAGTTGACCTTCGCCCCGTACCTGGTGTTCCAGGTGACCAGTGCATCTCGCAGTCTTTCATCTCCGGTTAACATCGCACAGTTGGCGCTCATCTCACCTGCATCCATGATTTATTATTAACGCTCCTCACTGCAGATTTCTGATTTTATATTTTGTTCTGGATGTGCTGAATTGTCTGGAACTGAAGCCAAGCCGGCATCGCGGCCCCCTGGCATCTCCCACGTCCTCCTTAATTAATCCTTCTGACTTCCCATCACCCAGGAATACATTCCAGATGTTTCCATCTTACAGCTTCTAACCCGTCAGATTTAGGAAGGTTCTGTTTTAGTAAAAGTTCTCCGACTATCTGATGCAAGATGGATCAGAGGAGGGGAACACAACTTATTTCTTGGCTCCGTCCCATTTGGGCGACTTTTCAGTTTTTTCATCCAGAAGCCGTATCTTTCTATTTTTCTGATGGCATTCTTGTGTATCGGTTGTGATATCTGGGAGATGCCGGGGTGGGTGGTGGGGTGGGAGGTAGAACACAATATTAAGGGGTAGTATTACGATTCCAATTTATTTCATAGCCACAGGAGAAGCCCGCTAAGAACCCCCCGATGTCCAGAATTAGGATTCCATGTCCCCTCTCCTCATCCCTGTGGGGCTACTGCACCCCCTCCCCAAGTGCACTAGTGACTCCAGGAGTAATAGTGTCCCCCATAATAGCCCCGATAGTCATACTGTCCCCATAGTGGTCCCAGTAGTAATAGTATTCTCTCTTGTGGTCCTAGTAGTAAAAGTGTCCCCCACAGTGGTCCCAGTAATAATAATGTCTCCCATAGTGGCCCCAGTAGAAATGGTGTCCTCCATAGTGGTCCCAGTAATAATAGCATCCCCTATAGTGGTCCCAGTAGTAATGGTGTCCCCCATAGTGGCCCCAGTAGTAATAGTGATCCCCATAGTAGCCCCAGTAGTAATAGTGTCCTCATAGTGGTCCTAGTAGTTAATAGTGTCCCCTATAGTGGCTCCAGTAGTGAATAGTGACCCCCATAGTGGTCCCAGTAGTAATAGTGTCCCCTAAAGTGGCCCCAGTAGTAATAGTGTCCCCCATAGTGGTTTCAGTAGTAATAGTTTTCCCCCATAGTGGTCCCAGTAGTAATAGTGGCCCCAGTAGTAATAGTTTTCCCCAAAGTGGCCCCAGTAGTAATAGTGTCCCCTATAGTGGCCCCAGTAGTAATAGTTTTCCCCCATAGTGGTCCCAGTAGTAATAGTGGCCCCAGTAGTAATAGTTTTCCCCAAAGTGGCCCCAGTAGTAATAGTGTCCCCTATAGTGGTCCTAGTAGTAATGTTGTCCCCTATAGTGGCTCCAGTAGTAAAAGTGTCACCTATAGTGGTCCTAGTAGTAATATTGTCCCCTATAGTGGCTCCAGTAGTAATAGTTTTCCCCCATAGTGGCCCCAGTAGTAATAGTGTCCCCTATAGTGGCCCCAGTAGTAATAGTGGCCCCTATAGTGGTCCTAGTAGTAATGTTGTCCCCTACAGTGGCTCCAGTAGTAATAGTGGTCCTAGTAGTAATACTGTCCTCCATAGTGGCCCCAGTAGTAATAGTGACCCTCATAGTGGCCCCAGTAGTAATACTGTCCTCTATAGTGGCCCCAGTAGTAATAGTGACCCCCATAGTGGTCCCAGTAGTAATAGTTTTCCCCCATAGTGGCCCCAGTAGTAATAGTGTCCCCTATAGTGGCCCCAGTAGTAATAGTGGCCCCTATAGTGGTCCTAGTAGTAATAGTGTCTCCTATAGTGGCTCCAGTAGTAATAGTGGTCCCAGTAGTAATAGTTTTCCCCCATAGTGGCCCCAGTAGTAATAGTGTCCACCATAGTGGCCCCAGTAGTAATAGTTTTCCCCCATAGTGGCCCCAGTAGTAATAGTGTCCCCCATAGTGGCCCCAGTAGTAATAGTGTCCCCCATAGTGGCCCCAGTAGTAATAGTTTTCCCCCATAGTGGCCCCAGTAGTAATAGTGTTCCCTTTTGTGGCCTCAATAGTAATAGTGCTGGGCAGAAACACGACAAGCTTCTCCCTTACTTCATCTGTAGTTCTGGTCAGGAGGTGCCGCTGCAGACATCGGGGAAGCAGGGAGAAGTCAGTGGTCACAGCCTGTGACCACTTGGACAATCACCCAACTTAAATTAATAGATTTCACATGACTGCCAGAAGACTTGTGTGCGCAGCTCTAGGTGTGACTGGAGTATAAGCCTTGATGTAACAGTAAGGTATTTGTAAAGTTACCCCTGGTAGAGGGGCCTTGCCCACCTTGCAGGACCCGAGACCCGGCTGCCGCTCCTGCAGGACTTTATTACAAGCTGCCCGTCTGTCTGAAGGTTAATCTGTGTTTTGGGCTGAATCCTTGAGCGGCTTCTGCATCTCCCCCCTCCGACTCCGATTCATTATTTTCCACAGTCACTTAGACAAAAGCTGACCCCTGCGCCGCCGCATTGCCATGTGCAACCTGTGATAGCAATCCTCTAGGTTTTACAAACGACATTCATTAGGCTAATGATCGGGTGAGTTCTGGCTTCTGCTAATTAGTCACATAATGGCGGCGGCGGGCGTCCGAGCTACATTGATCTGAAGCAGCCAGGAAAGTGCATTTTCTTCACTTTCATCCCTTGACGTTCGCACTTCCTGTTGGAAAGTTACGTCTTCTGTTATCTGGAGACAGTTGAGTGTTTTGTATCTAGAAGTATAAAACACCGAATCCAAACGCTACATGTCACTGAATAGAAAGCCAGCGGCAACCTTTATTTAAACCAGGTGTGAAATTAGGCCCTCCGCAGTTCATCGTGCTGGGAAAGGATTTGCCGCTCACCCAATTTATTTAGCTTTTGCTACTTTGTCCTATTTAACCTGTTAGCGACCGCTTGCTGTAAATGTATAGCATGCAGTTACAGGCGGAGAATGCGGCGGGCTGACAAGCGCTGATGCCACGGTCAATGCTGACCATGACACGGAGGGGGGCCGATAGGCTGACATGGCAGCCCAGCCGAGCGAAGGCTCCAAGGACCAACATGTACCGCAGTTGTATAAAGAAACTTGTCATCACCCGTACACACAGCGTAAGGTAAGTTATGTGCTGGTAGAGCGGGGCCCGAGGAGCCCGGGGGTGTACTCTGCATACCGTGCCCTCCTCTCTAGGTTGGTGTGCATGCACATACACATGGTTCCCAATGGGAGCGCTCACCAACTGACTGCGGAGATGAGTCCGCTCCGCGCACCGACTTCCACGGGTGACAGAGCGAGAATGGGGAGCGGAGTATAAGAGGTACCTCCCCGGATTACTCAGTACCTGTCGTAGGAGCATCATAACTTAGTGCACGGTGTCATGGCTGGTGACAGGTTCCCTATAGGCCCTGCCTGTGGAAGGGTTAAAGGGATAAACATTGCAGTGGTCCATATGCTGCGGTACAGAAGATTTGTGGTACATTTTACAAGTCTCCTAGTAGGACTGAGAAAAAACATAAAAATATGTTTATCTGTAGGGGCATGGCTACCGCCTGCCCTGGACGGCCGCGAGGTGTGAGAGCTCCTGAGCCACACTGTCTGAGATCGTCCTCCTCTCCCTCTCTGGGATCCTTTTGTGGTGACGGACGTCCAGCACTGCTCGCTGACCACCACTGAGCCCCTTGGACTGGAGGATGACAACTAATCTGCTGTGATAGAGCTAGCTGCACTTGTGAACTCCATTCATAGCTCCCGTGTTGTGGCTGCGCCGCGAGCCAGAGGAAGCTTGAGTGGGTGGTGTCAGTTTACGTTCTGAAAGGTCTGAAGGAGGTCAAGACAGGTTTCCTCTTCCCAATCATTTTTTGTTTTTTTTTTCTATAAAAATTCAGAAATCGATTGTAAGACTGTTGCCATCCAGTGGGTGGGGCTGCAGGGGTGGGGTTTCCATCTCCTTCCATGTGCAGTTCAAGTAAAGATAACAGACATCATTAAACTGTCCCATTCCTCAGCTCAGTGGACTGATTAAGCATTTCTTAAATTCCTGTGTGTGAACATTTATTTAAATCGAGAGGGGTGCCCCGGGGTGCCCCCCCCCCCATCTGTATGTTATAATTGTGCCCCATCCAAACCAGTTTCCTTAGCCTGATGAAGGGGCAATAGAAGAACCCAAACGCTTGCTGTAGCATCACGTATGTTTGTAGCCATTAAAAGGTATCATGTCTACAGGACGACTTGGCTTCTCTTACTGATAAAAATCACAGTTTACACTTTGTCACAGTGGCAGCTACCCTGACAGATATGGCGACTCGCGCAGCAGGCGGCTGGTAAGAGTCTCTGCGTAGTTTAGGTACCGACTTCTGATATCTGTGTCTTCAAATAAAGTAGAAACCCAGCAGCACTCCCCAGAGTCCAGATATGGGGAGGATGTTCTTTAGCTAGTTTCTGCATGTCAGTAGCGGATCGAACCAGGTCCAAAGTATCACAGAGTAGGAAAGCTATCATGGCAGCAGATTATGGTGCACGGTTATACATCCATAAGGCTGCTTCTGTATTCCTTGAATATCACAAAAAGTATGCGACGTTTCGATTCTTTACATCGGTCTTTGACAAAGAAGCAAGGATGTATGAATTTGAACCATAATCTGCTGCTGATATCCATACGTGATGCCAGTGCCTTTATCTGAGAAAAACCTTACTGATGGTGGTGAAATAACGAGACCCGTCCAATTGGATGCCAGTGAACTGAAGGCCTGCAGTTTACTATGTAATGTCAGGTCATAGGGACGGTTCACTCTGGTGGATTTAGGAGCAATGATAACACCCGTTACATTGTATCCACATCGACAGTCAGATTTTTTACTTCTCTCAGGGTGAAGGTTATTTGGATACAATAAAGCTTTTTCCTTTACTGTGTCCGGGGCCGTCAGCAACAAACTGGAGGGGCTCGTACAGGGTAGATTATTACCCACTGTTAGGTAACTGCACAAGGGGAGGTAACACTCACTATGATGACCTCTTTCTTACTGGCTCCAATTTCCTTACTCAGGATGGAGGAGACACTCCACTACTCTCCGTGCTTCCTCCCTCTATCTCTTCTGATGACACACTCGCTGTCTCACCGCACTATATCCCACTCCTGCTCTTGTCTTTGTGTCTGCCCTCTTATGCTCCTAATCTCCAATTACCTTTTCCATGTGGGCTCTGGTGTTGCTAAGCAACTAAAGCACCAATCAGTAAGCTGCAACTAAAGCACCAATCAGAAAGCTGTTGCTGCGATAGCTATTTCAGGAATATGAGCTTCTATCTTCCATGCACCCTTGAAGCTCATAGTGAGATCCCCGGAATTTATTAACTCTTGAGTACTCTGTAGGAATCTCCGGGTCACTATAGCTGTTCCTTGACTGGGCCCCAGGGGCCACACCCTGCACTTTCATTGCTTGTCTTCAGGCCTCTTTGATGGTCTAGAATCATAGAATGGTAGAGTTGGAAGGGTCATCTGGTCCAACCCCCTGCTCAGTGCAGGATCACTAAATCATCTCAGACAGATGTCTGTCCAGTCTCTGAAGACTTCCATTTAAGGAGAACTCCCCACCTCCCATGGCAACCTGTTCCACTCATTGATCCCCTCACTGTCTAATATCTAATCTGTGTCTCCTCCCTTTCAGTTTCATCCCATTGCTTCTAGTCTTTCCTTGTACAGATGAGAATAGGGCTGATCCCTCTGCACTGTGACAGCCCTTCAGATATTTGTAGACAGCTATTAAGTCTCCTCTCAGCCTTCTCTTCTGCTAAACATTCCCAGATCCTTTAACCGTTCCTCATAGGACATGATTTGCAGACCGCTCACCATCTTGGTAACTCTTCTCTGAACTTGCTCCAGTTTGTCTATGTCTTTTTTAAAGTGGGATGCCCAGAACTGGACCCAGTATTCCAGATGAGGTCTCACTAAGGAAGAGTAGAGGGGATAATGACCTCACGTGATCTAGACTCTATGCTTCTCTTAATACATCCCAGAATTGTGTCTGCCTTTTTGGCTGCTGCATCACATTGTTGACTCATGTTCAATCTATGATCTATTAGTATACCCAAGTCTTTTTCACATGTGCTGCTGCTTAGCCCAATTCCTCCCATTCTATATGTGCTTTCTTCATTTTTCTTGCCCAGATGTAGGACTTTGCATTTCTCCTTGTTAAATACCATTCTGTTAGTCGCTGCCCACTGTGCAAGCTTTTCTAGATCTTTTTGAATCCTCTCTCTCTTCCCTAGTGTTAGCTATCCCTCCTAGCTTTGTGTCATATTTGATCAGTTTCCCCTCAATTCCCTCCTCCAGATCATTTATAAATATGTTGACCAACACTGGGCCTAGGACAGAGCCTTGTGGTCCCCACTTGATACATTCTTTCACTTGGATGTGCAGACATTTATGATCACTCTTTGAGTATGGTGATTCTGTCATTGAAGGAGATTAGATTCGCCTGGCATGACTTGTTTGTTACAAACCCATGATGGCTCTGGTTAATTACTCCGTTCTCATCCAAGTACCTGCATACATGCTGTTTAATAATTTGTCCAAAGATCTTTCCCGGAATAGATGTCAGGCTCACAGGTCTGTAGTTTCCTGGATCCACCTTCTTGGATGGGGACAACATTTGCCCTTCTCCAATCTTCTGTGACTTCTGTTCTCCAGGAATTTTTAAAGGTTATGGCGAGTGGTTCAGCAATTACCTCCACTGCTTCCTTTAGTATCCTAGGATATAATTGTTACATCTCAGTCAGTACATAGTTAAGTATTGCCAGCACACCTTTTTCTGTAGGTTCTATCCTGACAAGCCAGGGTTAACAGCTCCTGTGCCTTCTAGTGTAGGTTAATTACCCTGCTAGTGTTTGAAAGGGGTGCTGGTGATTGACATGTCTGTCTGCCTATCAGCTTCCCCCGCCTCCCTATAAGATCCAGCTCTTGCTACTTGGGAGTTGCCGATTATTCTCCAGTCATCCCTGAGCAGTCCTGCTGAGTTCTGGCTCTGGTACTTTGTCCTGTTCCCTGTTTGTGCCGGGTGTTCTGTGGTTTTCCTGTCATGTTGGTCGTGTCTTCTGCATAGGTACGGCGGTTCCTTCCTGTCTTGCCTGGACCTGTCCACCTTTGGGGCTACCTCCAGGAAGGGACATTGGTGTGGGTGAGGGTCAGAGAGTCCCTCGCCGTGCGTACCTGTGCACACTACTAGTATTGTAACAGTAATTCATCTGGACCTTGAGACTTGGGTTCATGTAAGTTAGCTAAGTGTTCCCTCACCATCTCTCTGCTTACAGATAGTCTGCATTCTTGTATTCCCCCAATAGCACAAGGAAGATCAGTTGATGTTACATCTACTTTCTGAGAGAAAACAGTTACAAAATAGGAATTTAAAAGTTCGTTCTTCCCAACATCATTCTTAAGCAATTCACCATTTTCATCCTGTAAGCATCCAATAGCAGCTTTGACTTTTCTTTTCCTTTTGACCTCCTAAATCCTTTTTTATTGCATTTATTGCAGAAGGCAGTCTGCATAATTGCCTTCAAAATCTGCCCAAATCTAAAAGCCACAAAGGCTGGATCAATGCGAGCTCTGTGGGTACCACACAGTAATCTTCCTCCTTTGATAGACTTAAAGGCCTCACCTTGTGCCTCTGACCACTCGGCCCCACCTTGCGCCTCTGACCACTCGGCCCCACCTTGCGCCTCTGACCACTCGGCCCCACCTTGCGCCTCTGACCACTCGGCCCCACCTTGCGCCTCTGACCACTCGGCCCCACCTTGCGCCTCTGACCATTCGGCCTCTGACCACTCGCCCCCCCCCCCACCTTGCGCCTCTGACCACTCGGCCCCCCCACCTTGCGCCTCTGACCACTCGGCCCCCCCACCTTGCGCCTCTGACCACTCGGGCCCCCCCCACCTTGCGCCTCTGACCACTCGGGCCCCCCCACCTTGCGCCTCTGACCACTCGGCCCCCCCACCTTGCGCCTCTGACCACTCGGCCCCCCCACCTTGCGCCTCTGACCACTCGGCCCCCCCACCTTGCGCCTCTGACCACTCGGCCCCCCACCTTGCGCCTCTGACCACTCGGCCCCCCCACCTTGCGCCTCTGACCACGCGGCCCCTCCACCTTGCGCCTCTGACCACTCGGCCTCCCCACCTTGCGCCTCTGACCACTCGGCCCCCCCACCTTGCGCCTCTGACCACTCGGCCCCCCCACCTTGCGCCCGTGACCACTCGGCCCCCCCACCTTGCGCCTCTGACTACTCGGCCCCCCCACCTTGCGCCTCTGACCACTCGGCCCCACCTTGCGCCTCTGACCACTCGGCCCCACATGGTGCCTCTGACCACTCGGCCCCCCCACCTTGCGCCTCTGACCACTCGGCCCCCCAGCTTGCACCTCTGACCACTCGGCCCCCCCACCTTGCGCCTCTGACCACTCGGCCCCCCCACCTTGCGCCTCTGACCACTCGGCCACCCCACCTTGCGCCTCTGACCACTCGGCCCCCCCACCTTGCGCCTCTGACCACTCGGCCCCCCCACCTTGCGCCTCTGACCACTCGGCCCCCCCATCTTGCGCCTCTCACCACTCGGCCCCCCCAGCTTGCGCCTCTGACCACTCGGCCCTCCCAGCTTGCGCCTCTGACCACTCGGCCCCTCCAGCTTGCGCCTCTGAGCACTCGGCCCCCCCACCTTGCGCCTCTGACCACTCGGCCCCCCACCTTGCGCCTCTGACCACTCGGCCCCTCCAGCTTGCGCCTCTGACCACTCGTCCCCCCCACCTTGCGCCTCTGACCACTCGGCCCCCCCACCTTGCGCCTCTGACCACTCGTCCCCCCCACCTTGCGCCTCTGACCACTCGGCCCCACTTTGCGCCTCTGACCACTCGGCCCCCCCACCTTGCGCCTCTGACCACTCGGCCCCCCCACCTTGCGCCTCTGACCACTCGGCCCCACCTTGTGCCTCTGACCACTCGGCCCCACTTTGTGTCTCTGACCACTCGGCCCCCCCACCTTGCGCCTCTGACCACTCGTCCCCCCCACCTTGTGTCTCTGACCACTCGGCCCCCCCACCTTGTGCCTCTGACCACTTGGCCCCCCCACCTTGCGCCTCTGACCACTCGGCCCCACCTTGCGCCTCTGACCACTCGGCCCCACCTTGCGCCTCTGACCACTCGTCCCCCCCACCTTGTGCCTCTGACCACTTGGCCCCCCCACCTTGCGCCTCTGACCACTCGGCCCCACCTTGCGCCTCTGACCACTCGGCCCCACCTTGCGCCTCTGACCACTCGTCCCCCCCACCTTGTGCCTCTGACCACTTGGCCCCACCTTCTTTGTGGGACATTACAGAGGCGCCATAACACGGCTCGCAGGAGTCACTGACTGTTCACATCAGCAGAGCAATACAGATGGTGAAATTGGTCCGGATTGAGAGAAATTGTCCTACAAATGAGGTTTTGTAGACATGAAACTGAACTTGTTCTGGAAGAAATAAATGTATGAATTTATTAATTAACTCAGCGGCACCCAGAAGCGTTCTCACTCAGAAACAGATTATTGCTCTCAGGACCGCGGCGGCCGCTGGGGAGTCTAGGCTGATGAAATAGCTTTCTATGTAGAGTTCCCAGGTCATCCCACAAAGATTTATACTATGTGCACTGCAAATATACTGCCAATGGAAGAATGAAAGGGATATCTATCTATCCACCTATCTATCTATCTATCTATCTATCTATCTATCTATCTATCTATCTCCTATTTATCTATCTCCTATCTATCTATCTGCTTTCTATCTATCTATCTCCTATCTATCTATCTCATATCTATCTATCTATCTATCTCATATCTATCTATCTATCTCATATCTATCTATCTCATATCTATCTATCTATCTATCTATCTATCTATCTATCTCCTATCTATCTATCTATCTATCTATCTATCTATCTATCTATCTATCTCCTATTTATCTATCTCCTATCTATCTATCTCCTATCTATCTATCTATCTATATCTCCTATCTATCTATCTATCTATCTCTCTCCTATCTATCTATCTCGTATCTATCTATCTATCTCATATCTATCTATCTATATATCTATCTATCTCATATCTATCTCATATCTATCTATCTATCTATCTATCTCATATCTATTTATCTATCTCCTATTTATCTATCTCCTATTTATCTATCTCCTATCTATCTATCTATCTATCTATCTATCTATCTCCTATCTATCTATCTATCTATCTATCTCCTATCTATCTATCTATCTATCTATCTCCTATCTATCTATCTCGTATCTATCTATCTCATATCTATCTATCTATATATCTATCTATCCCCTATCTATCTATCTATCTCATATCTATCTCCTATCTATCTATCTCCTATCCATCTATCTATCTCCTATCCATCTATCTATCTCCTATCCATCTATCTATCTCATATCTATATATCTCCTATCTATCTATCTATCTATCTATCTATCTATCTCCTATCTATCTATCTATCTATCTATCTATCTATCTATCTCCTATCTATCTATCTATCTATCTCCTATCTATCTCCTATGTATGGTTCTATCTCGTATGTATCTCGTAAAGCTCTGCAAATATACTGCCAATGGAAGAATGAAAGGGATATCTATCTATCCACCTATCTATCTATCCACCTATCTATCTATCTATCTCATATCAATCTATCTCCTATTTATCTATCTATCTATCTATCTCCTATCTATCTATCTCCTATCTATCTATCTAATATCTCATATCTATCTATCTATCTATCTCCTATCTATCTATCTCCTATCTATCTCCTATCTATCTATCTATTGCATATCTATCTATCTATCTCCATGTATCTATCTCCTATCTATCTCCTATCTATCTCCTATCTATCTATCTATCTATCTATCTCCTATCTATCTCCTATCTATCTCCTATCTATCTCCTATCTCTCTATCTATCTATCTATCTCCTATCTATCTATCTCCTATCTATCTATCTATCTATCTATCTATCTATCTATCTATCTATCTATCTATCCCCTATCTATCTATCTATCCCCTATCTATCTATCCCCTATCTCTCTATCTCATATCTATCTATCTATCCCCTATCTATCTATCTATCTATCCCCTATCTATCTATCCCCTATCTCTCTATCTCATATCTATCTATCTATCTCCTATCTCTCTATCTATCTATCTATCTATCTATCTATCTATCTCCTATCTATCTATCTCATATCTATCTATCTATCTATCTATCTATCTATCTATCTATCTCCTATCTATCTATCTATCTATCTATCTATCTATCTATCTATCTATCTATCTCATATCTATCCCGTATGTATGTATCTCTCTCGTATGTATGTATCTCTCTCGTATATATGTATCTCTCTCGTATGTATCTATCTCTCTCGTATGTATCTATCTCGTATGTATCTCGTAAAGCTCTGCAAATATACTGCCAATGGAAGAATGAAAGGGATATCTATCTATCCACCTATCTATCTATCCACCTATCTATCTATCTATCTATCTATCTCATATCTATCTATCTATCTATCTATCTATCTCATATCTATCTATCTATCTATCTATCTATCTCATATCTATCTATCTATCTCCTATTTATCTATCTATCTATCTATCTATCTATCTATCTCCTTCTATCTATCTATCTATCTATCTATCTATCTCATATCTATCTATCTATCTATCTCTTATCTATCTATCTCCTATCTATCTATCTCCTATCTATCTCCTATCTATCTCCTATCTATCTCCTATCTATCTCCTATCTCTCTATCTATCTATCTATCTATCTATCTCCTATCTATCTATCTCATATCTATCTATCTATCTATCTATCTATCTATCTATCTATCCCCTATCTATCTATCTATCCCCTATCTATCTATCCCCTATCTCTCTATCTCATATCTATCTATCTATCTCCTATCTATCTATCTCATATCTATCTATCTCATATCTATCTATCTATCTATCTATCTATCTATCTATCTATCTATCTATCTATCCCCTATCTATCTATCTATCTATCTATCTCCTATCTATCTCCTATGTATGTATCTATCTCGTATGTATCTCGTAAAGCTCTGCAAATATACTGCCAATGGAAGAATGAAAGGGATATCTATCTATCCACCTATCTATCTATCCACCTATCTATCTATCTATCTCATATCTATCTATCTCCTATTTATCTATCTATCTATCTCCTATCTATCTATCTCCTATCTATCTATCTAATATCTCATATCTATCTATCTATCTATCTATCTCCTATCTATCTATCTCCTATCTATCTCCTATCTATCTATCTATTGCATATCTATCTATCTATCTCCATGTATCTATCTCCTATCTATCTCCTATCTATCTCCTATCTATCTATCTATCTCCTATCTATCTCCTATCTATCTATCTATCTATCTATCTATCTATCTATCTATCTATCTATCTCCTATCTATCTATCTATCTATCTATCTATCTATCTATCTATCTATCTATCTATCTATCTCATATCTATCCCGTATGTATGTATCTCTCTCGTATGTATGTATCTCTCTCGTATATATGTATCTCTCTCGTATGTATCTATCTCTCTCGTATGTATCTATCTCGTATGTATCTCGTAAAGCTCTGCAAATATACTGCCAATGGAAGAATGAAAGGGATATCTATCTATCCACCTACCTATCTATCCACCTATCTATCTATCTATCTATCTATCTATCTATCTCATATCTATCTATCTCATATCTATCTATCTATCTATCTATCTATCTCATATCTATCTATCTATCTATCTATCTATCTATCTATCTATCTATCTCATATCTATCTATCTATCTCCTATTTATCTATCTATCTATCTATCTATCTATCTATCTATCTATCTATCTCTCTATCCATCTATCTATCTATCTATCTATCTATCTATCTATCTCATATCTATCTATCTATCTATCTATCTCTTATCTATCTATTTCCTATCTATCTATCTCCTATCTATCTCCTATCTATCTCCTATCTCTCTATCTATCTCCTATCTATCTATCTCCTATCTATCTATCTCATATCTATCTATCTATCTATCTATCTATCTATCTATCTATCCCCTATCTATCTATCCCCTATCTATCTATCCCCTATCTCTCTATCTCATATCTATCTATCTATCTCCTATCTATCTATCTCATATCTATCTATCTCATATCTATCTATCTATCTATCTATCTATCTATCTATCTATCTATCTATCTATCCCCTATCTATCTATCTATCTATCTATCTATCTATCTATCTATCTATCTATCTATCTATCTATCTATCCCCTATCTATCTATCCCCTATCTCTCTATCTCATATCTATCTATCTATCTCATATCTATCTATCTATCTATCTATCTATCTCATATCTATCTCGTATGTATGTATCTCTGTCGTATGTATGTATCTCTCTCGTATGTATCTCGTAAAGCTCCAAACCTCCTACTTGGTTTTGGAGTTATAGGATAATGGCTCCCAGTAGCCACTCAAGGTGTAGATTATGGTATTACAGGTTATGCCAGTGAGTCTCGTTGAAGTAAATAAGACTGAGCCTGCAGTACCACACCTGGCCAGAAAGAATAGTTGGAGAAATCTGATTCTTAAAGGGGTTGTCCCGCGGCAGCAAGTGGGTCTATACACTTCTGTATGGCCATAATAATGCACTTTGTAATGTACATTGTGCATTAATTATGAGCCATACAGAAGTTATAAAAAGTTTTATACTTACCTGCTCCGTTGCTAGCGTCCTCGTTCCCATGGAGCCGACTAATTTTCGCCCTCCGATGGCCAAATTAGCCGCGCTTGCGCAGTCCAGGTCTTCTCCTGTTCTCTATGGGGCTCCGTGTAGCTCCGTGTAGCTCCGCCCCGTCACGTGCCGATTCCAGCCAATCAGGAGGCTGGAATCGGCAATGGACCGCACAGAAGAGCTGCGGCCCACGGAGGAAGAGGTTCCCGGCGGCCATCTTCACCGGTAAGTATAGAAGTCACCGGAGCGCGGGGATTAAGGTAAGCGCTCCGGTAAGCTTTCTTTAGGTCCCTGCATCGGGGTTGTCTCGCGCCGAACGGGGGGGGGGGGTTGAAAAAAAAAAAACCCGTTTCGGCGCGGGACAACCCCTTTAATGCTAGCTCTTCCTACATCTTTCTCTCTTCTTTCCTTGACATCGACCCTAACACCAGACACCACTGTCCCTAAGTAGCCCTTAGTTATTTCTACCGTTGACCCTCACAGCAACCACACTGCAGTAGCCAGGAATCTTTACAGTACTGAACTCCTCCCTGAGATCTCCAGACCAGTGAGGTCAAATGTCCCACCCAAGGAATCAGCTGCAGTAATAGATACAGTGTATACTCACTCTCAAAAATCAATCCCACCCTTAGAAGGAATCAAAGCTAAACGGAAGCGATGGTGGGTGTCAGAGGCCGTACATGTAATGGGGGCTATGATACCAAATGTCCTTCTGTCAAGTACCTGGAAATGGTCCCGACAAACACAGGGGTGTAACGATTGCGCCCCCTGTCTCTGGATGGTGGACAATGAAACAGTTGGAGCTGCTGGTGCTTGTCGGATGATCAGATGCTCCTCACTACTGGTGGTCTGTAGGGAGCGTCCTGAGCCCGGTCACCTTGTGTGCCCCATCCACTGGTCCCAAAACCTAATAGTCTGGCCAGACGCTGCTCTCTACTGGTGGTCTGTAGGGGGTGTCCTGAGCCCGGTCACCTTGTGTGCCCCTATCCACTGGTCCCAACACCCCTCAACAGTCTGGTCAGACACTCCTCTCCACTGGTGGTCTCTAGGGAGTGCCCTGAGCCTGGTCACCTTATGTGCCCTCACACATCCACTGGTCCCAACACCTCCGAACAGTCTGGTCAGATGCTTCTCTCTACTAGTGATCTGTAGGAGGCGTCCTGAGCCCTGTCACCTTGTGTGCCCCATCCACTGGTCCCAACACCTCCTAATAGTCTGGCCAGACGCTCCTCTCTACTGGTGGTCTGTAGGGGGCATCCTGAGCCCAGTAACCTTGTGTGCCCTCATCCACAGGTCCCAACATCTCCTAGCAGTATGGTCAGATGGTCTTCTCTACTGATGATCTGTAGGGGGCGTCCTGAGCCCGGTCACTTTCTGTGCCCTCACACATACACTAGTCCCAACACCTCCTAGCAGTCTAGTCAGACGATCCTCTCTACAGGTGGTCTGTAGGGGCGTCCTGAGTTTGGTCGCCTCGTGTGCCCCATCCACTGGTCCCAACATCCCCTAACAGTCTGGTCAGATGCTCCTCTCTACTGGTGAGCTGTAGGAATTGTCCTGAGCCCGGTCACCTTGTGTGCCCCTTCCACTGGTCCCAACACCTCCTAACAGTCTGGCCAGACACTCCTCTCTACTGGTGGTCTGTATGGCGCGTCCTGAGCCTGGTCACCTTGTAAGCCCTCACACTTCCACTGGTCCCAACACCTCCTAAGAGTTTGGTCAGACTCTCCTCTCTACTAGTGGTATGTTGGGGGTATCCTGAGCCCGGTCACCTTGTGTGCCCCCATCCACAGGTCACAACACCTAGTAACAGTCTGGTCAGACGCTCCTCCCTACTGGTGGTCTGTAGGGGGCCCAGAACCCAGTCACCTTGCCTGCCCCATCCATTGGTCCCAACACCTAGTAACAGGCTGCTCAGATGCTCCTTTCTACTGGTGGTCTGTTGGGAGTATCCTGAGCCTGGTCATGTTGTAAGCCCTCACACATCCACTGGTCCCAACACCTCCTAGCAGCCTGAGCAGATCATCTTCTCTACTGCTGGTCTCTAGGGAGTGCCCTGAGCCTGGTCACCTTGTGTGCCCTCACACATCCACTGGTCCCAACACCTCCGAACAGTCTGGTCAGATGCTTCTCTCTACTGGTGGTCTGTAGGGGGCGTCCTGAGCCCAGTCACCTTGTGTGCCCCATCCACTGGTCCCAACACCTCCTAATAGTCTGGCCAGATGGCCCTTTCTACTGGTGGTCTGTAGGGGGCGTTCTGAGCCCGATCACTTTGCGTGCCCTCACACATCCACAGGACCCAACATCTCCTAACAGTCTGATCATATGCTCCTCTCTACTGGTGGTCTGTAGGGGGCATCCTGAGCCCGGTCACCTTGTGTGTCTCCATCCACTGGTCCCAACACCTCCTAACAGTCTGGTCCGAACGGCCAATGGGAGACACTTCGTCGATACGACCATCCAGCTTCTCACATCCCTATAATGTGCCCCCTTCTGGTAACGGAAATAATCTGTTCTCTGTGTCGTAGAGGCATCTAATGGTCAACTAGCTCTACAAAAGCGAAAGAAGAGGTCACTACACACATGGAGCTTCCGATGGCCTCTCATAGACCGAGGAAACGCTCATCTAATCACCATAACTCTCATTATTTAAATATCTTAACAAGTACATATGATGTCACACCGCTTAGGATTTCCTGGTTTACTGGCCCTTTAAGTGATCAGGTGCATGAAGTTTACTTTTGTCCCGAATTGTATCATTTCTGAGAAGCAGTGAAAACCTTCACCATTAGATCATTTTAGATTTTCCCCAAAAACAGAATTAAAGCTTGCAGCTGCAAATCTATCAGCCGTCGCGGTGACAGGATAGATCGCACCTTCTGAAAGGTAATTATGTCCGACTTAGTTGGGGTATAATTTCCTTTTCAAGAACTTTTTCAGATCTGAGTGAAGTAGAAAATGTTATTATATGCTATTAGTGATATGCAAATAATAGGCACGGCATATACCGGAGAGAACTGGCAGCCGCCCAACACATGGCACAGGCACACTTGGAGAACAGAGATGTTTTCTTTGTTTTCTGGTAGGGAATTAATAAATAATGGAAAAGAGAAGAAAAGAACAGGAGAGGCAACAAAAGGAACATGCCAGAACCGGCGCGGATCAAAAGCCTTCTACATAAGAGGCAGTATTATAGCAGTTATATCCTTCTACATAGGGGGCAGTATTATAGCAGTTATATCCTTCTACATAAGAGGCAGTATTATAGCAGTTATGTCCTTGTACATAGGGGGCAGTATTATAGCAGTTATATTCTTGTACATAGGGGGCAGTATTATAGTAGTTATATTCTTGTACATAGGGGGCAGTATTATAGTAGTTATATTCTTGTACATAGGGGGCAGTATTATAGTAGTTATATTCTTGTACATAGGGGGCAGTATTATAGTAGTTATATTCTTGTACATAGGGGGCAGTATTATAGTAGTTATATTCTTGTACATAGTGGGCAGTATTATAGTAGTTATATTCTTGTACATAGGAGCAGTATTATAGTAGTTATATTCTTGTACATAGGGGGCAGTATTATAGTAGTTATACTCTTGTACATAGGGGGCAGTATTATAGTAGTTATATTCTTGTACATAGGGGTAGTATTATAGTAGTTATATTCTTGTACATAGGGGGCAGTATTATAGTAGTTATATTCTTGTACATAGGGGGCAGTATTATAGTAGTTATATTCTTGTACATAGGGGCAGTATTATAGTAGTTATATTCTTGTACATAGGGGTCAGTATTATAGTAGTTATATTCTTGTACATAGGGGTCAGTATTATAGTAGTTATATTCTTGTACATAGGGGACAGTATTATAGTAGTTATATTCTTGTACATAGTGGGCAGTATTATAGTAGTTATATTCTTGTACATAGGAGCAGTATTATAGTAGTTATATTCTTGTACATAGGGGGCAGTATTATAGTAGTTATACTCTTGTACATAAGGGGCAGTTTTATAGTAGTTATATACTTGTACATAGGGGGCAGTATTATAGTAGTTATATTCTTGTACATAGGGGGCAGTATTATAGTAGTTATATTCTTGTACATAGGAGGCAGTATTATAGTAGTTATATTCTTGTACATAGGGGGGCAGTATTATAGTAGTTATACTCTTGTACATAAGGGGCAGTATTATAGTAGTTATATACTTGTACATAGGGAGCAGTATTATAGTAGTTATATTCTTGTACATAGGGAGCAGTATTATAGTAGTTATATACTTGTACATAGGGGGCAGTATTATAGTAGTTATATTTTTGTACATAGTGGGCAGTATTATAGTAGTTATATTCTTGTACATAGGGAGCAGTATTATAGTAGTTATATTCTTGTACATAGGGAGCAGTATTATAGTAGTTATATTCTTTTACATAGGGAGCAGTATTATAGTAGTTATATTCTTGTACATAGGAGGCAGTATTATAGTAGTTATATTCTTGTACATAGGGAGCAGTATTATAGTAGTTATATTCTTGTACATAGGAGGCAGTATTATAGCAGTTATATTCTTGTACATAGGAGGCAGTATTATAGTAGTTATATTCTTGTACATAGGAGGCAGTATTATAGTAGTTATATTCTTGTACATAGGAGGCAGTATTATAGCAGTTATATTCTTGTATATTGGGGCAGTATTATAGTAGTTATATTCTTGTACATAGGGAGCAGTATTATAGTAGTTATATTCTTGTACATAGGGAGCAGTATTATAGTAGTTATATTCTTGTACATAGGAGGCAGTATTATAGCAGTTATATTCTTGTACATAGGAGGCAGTATTATAGTAGTTATATTCTTGTACATAGGAGGCAGTATTATAGCAGTTATATTCTTGTACATAGGAGGCAGTATTATAGTAGTTATATTCTTGTACATAGGAGGCAGTATTATAGTAGTTATATTCTTGTACATAGGAGGCAGTATTATAGCAGTTATATTCTTGTACATAGGAGGCAGTATTATAGTAGTTATATTCTTGTACATAGGAGGCAGTATTATAGTAGTTATATTCTTGTACATAGGGGGCAGTATTATAGTAGTTATATTCTTGTACATAGAAGGCAGTATTATAATAGTAATATTCTTGTACATAGGGAGCAGTATTATAGTAGTTATATTCTTGTACATAGGGAGCAGTATTATAGTAGTTATATTCTTGTACATAGGTAGCAGTATAATAGTAGTTATATTCTTGTACATAGGAGGCAGTATTATAGTAGTTATATTCTTGTACATAGGAGGCAGTATTATAGCAGTTATGTTCTTGTACATAGGAGGCAGTATTATAGTAGTTATATTCTTGTACATAGGGGGAAGTATTATAGTAGTTATATTCTTGTACATAGGGGGGCAGTATTTTAGTAGTTATATTCTTGTACATAGGGGACAGTATTATAGTAGTTCTATTCTTGTACATAGGAGGCAGTATTATAGCAGTTATATTCTTGTACATAGGAGGCAGTATTATAGTAGTTATATTCTTGTACATAGGAGGCAGTATTATAGTAGTTATATTCTTGTACATAGGGGGCAGTATTATAGTAGTTATATTCTTGTACATAGGGGCGGTATTATAGTAGTTATATTCTTGTACATAGGAGGCAGTATTATAGTAGTTATATTCCTGTACATAGGGGACAGTATTATAGTAGTTATATTCTTGTACATAGGGGGCAGTATTATAGTAGTTATATTCTTGTACATAGGAGGCAGTATTATAGTAGTTATATTCTTGTACATAGGGGCAGTATTATAGTAGTTATATTCTTGTACATGGGGGGCAGTATTATAGCAGTTATATTCTTGTACATAGGAGGCAGTATTATAGTAGTTATATTCTTGTACATAGGAGGCAGTATTATAGTAGTTATATTCTTGTACATAGGGGGCAGTATTATAGTAGTTATATTCTTGTACATAGGAGGCAGTATTTTAGTAGTTATATTCTTGTACATAGGGGGCAGTATTATAGTAGTTATATTCTTGTACATAGGGGGCAGTATTATAGTATTTATATTCTTGTACATAGGAGGCAGTATTATAGTAGTTATATTCTTGTACATAGGGGACAGTATTATAGTTGTTATATTCTTGTACATAGGAGGCAGTATTATAGTAGTTATATTCTTGTACATAGGAGGCAGTATTATAGTAGTTATATTCTTGTACATAGGGGGCAGTATTATAGTAGTTATATTCTTGTACATAGGAGGCAGTATTATAGTAGTTATATTCTTGTACATAGGGGACATTATTATAGTTGTTATATTCTTGTACATAGGAGGCAGTATTATAGCAGTTATATTCTTGTACATAGGAGGCAGTATTATAGTAGTTATATTCTTGTACATAGGAGGCAGTATTATAGTAGTTATATTCTTGTACATAGGGGCAGTATTATAGTAGTTATATTCTTGTACATAGGAGGCAGTATTTTAGTAGTTATATTCTTGTACATAGGGGACAGTATTATAGTAGTTATATTCTTGTACATAGGGGGCAGTATTATAGTAGTTATATTCTTGTACATAGGGGGCAGTATTATAGTAGTTATATTCTTGTACATAGGGGGCAGTATTATAGTAGTTATATTCTTGTACATAGGGGGCAGTATTATAGTAGTTATATTCTTGTACATAGGGGGCAGTATTATAGTAGTTATATTCTTGTACATAGTGGGCAGTATTATAGTAGTTATATTCTTGTACATAGGAGCAGTATTATAGTAGTTATATTCTTGTACATAGGGGGCAGTATTATAGTAGTTATACTCTTGTACATAGGGGGCAGTATTATAGTAGTTATATTCTTGTACATAGGGGTAGTATTATAGTAGTTATATTCTTGTACATAGGGGGCAGTATTATAGTAGTTATATTCTTGTACATAGGGGGCAGTATTATAGTAGTTATATTCTTGTACATAGGGGCAGTATTATAGTAGTTATATTCTTGTACATAGGGGTCAGTATTATAGTAGTTATATTCTTGTACATAGGGGTCAGTATTATAGTAGTTATATTCTTGTACATAGGGGGCAGTATTATAGTAGTTATATTCTTGTACATAGTGGGCAGTATTATAGTAGTTATATTCTTGTACATAGGAGCAGTATTATAGTAGTTATATTCTTGTACATAGGGGGCAGTATTATAGTAGTTATACTCTTGTACATAAGGGGCAGTTTTATAGTAGTTATATACTTGTACATAGGGGGCAGTATTATAGTAGTTATATTCTTGTACATAGGGGGCAGTATTATAGTAGTTATATTCTTGTACATAGGAGGCAGTATTATAGTAGTTATATTCTTGTACATAGGGGGGCAGTATTATAGTAGTTATACTCTTGTACATAAGGGGCAGTATTATAGTAGTTATATACTTGTACATAGGGGGCAGTATTATAGTAGTTATATTCTTGTACATAGGGGGAAGTATTATAGTAGTTATATTCTTGTACACAGGGCGCAGTATTATAGTAGTTATATTCTTGTACATAGGGGGCAGTATTATAGTAGTTATATTCTTGTACATAGGAGCAGTATTATAGTAGCTATATTCTTGTACATAGGAGGCAGTATTATAGCAGTTATATTCTTGTACATAGGAGGCAGTATTATAGCAGTTATATTCTTGTACATAGGAGGCAGTATTATAGTAGTTATATTCTTGTACATAGGGGCAGTATTATAGTAGTTATATTCTTGTACATAGGAGGCAGTATTTTAGTAGTTATATTCTTGTACATAGGGGGCAGTATTATAGTAGTTATATTCTTGTACATAGGGGGCAGTATTATAGTAGTTATATTCTTGTACATAGGGGGCAGTATTATAGTAGTTATATTCTTGTACATAGGGGGCAGTATTATAGTAGTTATATTCTTGTACATAGGGGGCAGTATTATAGTAGTTATATTCTTGTACATAGGGGGCAGTATTATAGTAGTTATACTCTTGTACATAAGGGGCAGTATTATAGTAGTTATATACTTGTACATAGGGGGCAGTATTATAGCAGTTATATTCTTGTACATAGGGGGCAGTATTATAGTAGTTATATTCTTGTACATAGGGGGCAGTATTATAGTAGTTATATTCTTGTACATAGGGGGCAGTATTATAGTAGTTATATTCTTGTACATAGGGGGCAGTATTATAGTAGTTATATTCTTGTACATAGGGGGCAGTATTATAGTAGTTATACTCTTGTACATAAGGGGCAGTATTATAGTAGTTATATACTTGTACATAGGGGGCAGTATTATAGTAGTTATATTCTTGTACATAGGGGCAGTATTATAGTAGTTATATTCTTGTACATAGGGGGCAGTATTATAGTAGTTATATTCTTGTACATAGGGGACAGTATTATAGTAGTTATATTCCTGTACATAGGGGGCAGTATTATAGTAGTTATATTCTTGTACATAGGAGGCAGTATTATAGTAGTTATATTCTTGTTCATAGGAGGCAGTATTATAGTAGTTATATTCTTGTACATAGGAGGCAGTATTATAGTAGTTATATTCTTGTACATAGGAGGCAGTATTATAGTAGTTATATTCTTGTACATAGGGGGCAGTATTATAGTAGTTATATTCTTGTACATAGGAGGCAGTATTATAGTAGTTATATTCTTGTACATAGGGGGCAGTATTATAGTAGTTATATTCTTGTACATAGGGGGCAGTATTATAGTAGTTATATTCTTGTACATAGGGGGCAGTATTATAGTAGTTATATTCTTGTACATAGGGGGCAGTATTATAGTAGTTATATTCTTGTACATAGGGGGCAGTATTATAGTAGTTATACTCTTGTACATAAGGGGCAGTATTATAGTAGTTATATACTTGTACATAGGGGGCAGTATTATAGTAGTAATATTCTTGTACATAGGGGCAGTATTATAGTAGTTATATTCTTGTACATAGGGGGCAGTATTATAGTAGTTATATTCTTGTACATAGGGGACAGTATTATAGTAGTTATATTCCTGTACATAGGGGGCAGTATTATAGTAGTTATATTCTTGTACATAGGAGGCAGTATTATAGTAGTTATATTCTTGTTCATAGGAGGCAGTATTATAGTAGTTATATTCTTGTACATAGGAGGCAGTATTATAGTAGTTATATTCTTGTACATAGGAGGCAGTATCATAGTAGTTATATTCCAGTACATAGGAGGCAGTATTATAGTAGTTATATTATTGTACATAGGGGACAGTATTATAGTAGTTATATTCTTGTACATAGGGGGCAGTATTATAGTAGTTATATTCTTGTACATAGGGGACAGTATTATAGTAGTTATATTCTTGTACATAGAAGGCAGTATTATAGTAGTTATATTCTTGTACATAGGGGGCAGTATTATAGTAGTTATATTTTTGTACATAGGGAGCAGTATTATAGTAGTTATATTCTTGTACATAGGGGGCAGTATTATAGTAGTTATATTCTTGTACATAGGAGGACAGTATTATAGTAGTTATATTCTTGTACATAGGAGGCAATATTATAGTAGTTATATTCTTGTATATAGAGGGCAGTATTATAGTAGTTATATTCTTGTACATAGGAGGCAGTATCATAGTAGTTATATTCCAGTACATAGGAGGCAGTATTATAGTAGTTATATTATTGTACATAGGGGACAGTATTATAGTAGTTATATTCTTGTACATAGGGGGCAGTATTATAGTCGTTATATTCTTGTACATAGGGGGCAGTATTATAGTAGTTATATTCTTGTACATAGGGGACAGTATTATAGTAGTTATATTCTTGTACATAGAAGGCAGTATTATAGTAGTTATATTCTTGTACATAGGGGGCAGTATTATAGTAGTTATATTTTTGTACATAGGGAGCAGTATTATAGTAGTTATATTCTTGTACATAGGGGGCAGTATTATAGTAGTTATATTCTTGTACATAGGAGGACAGTATTATAGTAGTTATATTCTTGTACATAGGGGACAGTATTATAGTAGTTATATTCTTGTACATAGGGGGCAGTATTATAGTCGTTATATTCTTGTACATAGGGGGCAGTATTATAGTAGTTATATTCTTGTACATAGGGGACAGTATTATAGTAGTTATATTCTTGTACATAGGGAGCAGTATTATAGTAGTTATATTCTTGTACATAGGGGGCAGTATTATAGTAGTTATATTCTTGTACATAGGGAGCAGTATTATAGTAGTTATATTCTTGTACATAGGAGCAGTATTATATTAGTAATATTCTTGTACATAGGGGGCAGTATTATAGTAGTTATATTCTTGTACATAGGGGGCAGTATTATAGTAGTTTTATTCTTGTACATAGGAGCAGTATTATAGTAGTAATATTCTTGTGCATAGGGGGCAGTATTATAGTAGTTATAGTCTTGTACATTGGGAGGCAGTATTATAGTAGTTATATTCTTGTACATAGGAGGCAGTACTATAGTAGTTATAGTCTTGTACATAGGGAGCAGTATTATAGTAGTTATATTCTTGTACATAGGAGGCAGCATTATAGTAGTTATATGCTTGTACATAGGGGCAGTATTATAGTAGTTATATTCTTGTACATAGGGACAGTATTATAGTAGTTATAGTCTTGTACATAGGGGGCAGTATTATAGTAGTTATATTCTTGTACATAGGGGGCAGTATTATAGTAGCTATATTCTTGTACATAGGAGCAGTATTATAGTAGTAATATTCTTGTACATAGGGGGCAGTATTATAGTAGTTATAGTCTTGTACATTGGGAGGCAGTATTATAGTAGTTATATTCTTGTACATAGGAGGCAGTATTATAGTAGTTATATTCTTGTACATAGGGGGCAGCATTATAGTAGTTATATTCTTGTACATAGGGGGCAGTATTATAGTAGTTATATTCTTGTACATAGTGGGCAGCATTATAGTAGTTATATTCTTGTACATAGGGGCAGTGTTATAGTAGTTATATTCTTGTACATAGGGGCAGTATTATAGTAGTTATAGTCTTGTACATAGGGGGCAGTATTGTAATAGTTATATTCTTGTACATAGGGGGCAGTATTATAGTAGCTATATTCTTGTACATAGGAGCAGTATTATAGTAGTAATATTCTTGTACATAGGGGGCAGTATTATAGTAGTTATAGTCTTGTACATTGGGAGGCAGTATTATAGTAGTTATATTCTTGTACATAGGAAGCAGTAGTATAGTAGTTATATTCTTGTACATAGGGGGCAGTATTATAGTAGTTATATTCTTGTACATAGGAGGCAGTATTATAGTAGTTATATTCTTGTACATAGGAGGCAATATTATAGTAGTTATATTCTTGTATATAGAGGGCAGTATTATAGTAGTTATATTCTTGTACATAGGAGGCAGTATCATAGTAGTTATATTCCAGTACATAGGAGGCAGTATTATAGTAGTTATATTATTGTACATAGGGGACAGTATTATAGTAGTTATATTCTTGTACATAGGGGACAGTATTATAGTAGTTATATTCTTGTACATAGAAGGCAGTATTATAGTAGTTATATTCTTGTACATAGGGGGCAGTATTATAGTAGTTATATTTTTGTACATAGGGAGCAGTATTATAGTAGTTATATTCTTGTACATAGGGGGCAGTATTATAGTAGTTATATTCTTGTACATAGGAGGACAGTATTATAGTAGTTATATTCGTGTACATAGGGGACAGTATTATAGTAGTTATATTCTTGTACATAGGGGGCAGTATTATAGTCGTTATATTCTTGTACATAGGGGGCAGTATTATAGTCGTTATATTCTTGTACATAGGGGGCAGTATTATAGTAGTTATATTCTTGTACATTGGGGACAGTATTATAGTAGTTATATTCTTGTACATAGGGAGCAGTATTATAGTAGTTATATTCTTGTACATAGGGGGCAGTATTATAGTAGTTATATTCTTGTACATAGGGAGCAGTATTATAGTAGTTATATTCTTGTACATAGGAGCAGTATTATATTAGTAATATTCTTGTACATAGGGGGCAGTATTATAGTAGTTATATTCTTGTACATAGGGGGCAGTATTATAGTAGTTATATTCTTGTACATAGGGGGCAGTATTATAGTAGTTTTATTCTTGTACATAGGAGCAGTATTATAGTAGTAATATTCTTGTGCATAGGGGGCAGTATTATAGTAGTTATAGTCTTGTACATTGGGAGGCAGTATTATAGTAGTTATATTCTTGTACATAGGAGGCAGTACTATAGTAGTTATAGTCTTGTACATAGTGGGCAGTATTATAGTAGTTATATTCTTGTACATAGGAGGCAGCATTATAGTAGTTATATGCTTGTACATAGGGGCAGTATTATAGTAGTTATATTCTTGTACATAGGGGCAGTATTATAGTAGTTATAGTCTTGTACATAGGGGGCAGTATTATAGTAGTTATATTCTTGTACATAGGGGGCAGTATTATAGTAGCTATATTCTTGTACATAGGAGCAGTATTATAGTAGTAATATTCTTGTACATAGGGGGCAGTATTATAGTAGTTATAGTCTTGTACATTGGGAGGCAGTATTATAGTAGTTATAGTCTTGTACATAGGAGGCAGTATTATAGTAGTTATATTCTTGTACATAGGGGGCAGCATTATAGTAGTTATATTCTTGTACATAGGGGGCAGTATTATAGTAGTTATATTCTTGTACATAGTGGGCAGCATTATAGTAGTTATATTCTTGTACATAGGGGCAGTGTTATAGTAGTTATATTCTTGTACATAGGGGCAGTATTATAGTAGTTATAGTCTTGTACATAGGGGGCAGTATTGTAATAGTTATATTCTTGTACATAGGGGGCAGTATTATAGTAGCTATATTCTTGTACATAGGAGCAGTATTATAGTAGTAATATTCTTGTACATAGGGGGCAGTATTATAGTAGTTATAGTCTTGTACATTGGGAGGCAGTATTATAGTAGTTATATTCTTGTACATAGGGGGCAGTATTATAGTAGTTATATTCTTGTACATAGGAGGCAGTATTATAGTAGTTATATTCTTGTACATAGGGGACAGTATTATAGTTGTTATATTCTTGTACATAGGAGGCAGTATTATAGCAGTTATATTCTTGTACATAGGAGGCAGTATTATAGTAGTTATATTCTTGTACATAGGAGGCAGTATTATAGTAGTTATATTCTTGTACATAGGAGGCAGTATTATAGTAGTTATATTCTTGTACATAGGGGGCAGTATTATAGTAGTTATATTCTTGTACATAGGGGCAGTATTATAGTAGTTATATTCTTGTACATAGGAGGCAGTATTATAGTAGTTATATTCTTGTACATAGGGGCAGTATTATAGTAGTTATATTCTTGTACATAGGGGCAGTATTATAGTAGTTATATTCTTGTACATAGGGAGCAGTATTATAGTAGTTATATTCTTGTACATAGGAGGCATTATTATAGTAGTTATATTCTTGTACATAGGAGACAGTATTATAGTTGTTATATTCTTGTACATAGGAGGCAGTATTATAGCAGTTATATTCTTGTACATAGGAGGCAGTATTATAGTAGTTATATTCTTGTACATAGGAGGCAGTATTATAGTAGTTATATTCTTGTACATAGGGAGCAGTATTATAGTAGTTATATTCTTGTACATAGGAGGCAGTATTATAGCAGTTATATTCTTGTACATAGGAGGCAGTATTATAGCAGTTATATTCTTGTACATAGGAGGCAGTATTATAGTAGTTATATTCTTGTACATAGGAGGCGGTATTATAGTAGTTATATTCTTGTACATAGGAGGCGGTATTATAGCAGTTATATTCTTGTACATAGGAGGCAGTATTATAGTAGTTATATTCTTGTACATAGGAGGCAGTATTATAGTAGTTATATTCTTGTACATAGGAGGCAGTATTATAGTAGTTATATTCTTGTACATAGGGAGCAGTATTATAGTAGTTATATTCTTGTACATAGAGGGCAGTATTATAGTAGTTATATTCTTGTACATAGGAGGCAATATTATAGTAGTTATATTCTTGTATATAGAGGGCAGTATTATAGTAGTTATATTCTTGTACATAGGAGGCAGTATCATAGTAGTTATATTCCAGTACATAGGAGGCAGTATTATAGTAGTTATATTATTGTACATAGGGGACAGTATTATAGTAGTTATATTCTTGTACATAGGGGACAGTATTATAGTAGTTATATTCTTGTACATAGAAGGCAGTATTATAGTAGTTATATTCTTGTACATAGGGGGCAGTATTATAGTAGTTATATTTTTGTACATAGGGAGCAGTATTATAGTAGTTATATTCTTGTACATAGGGGGCAGTATTATAGTAGTTATATTCTTGTACATAGGAGGACAGTATTATAGTAGTTATATTCGTGTACATAGGGGACAGTATTATAGTAGTTATATTCTTGTACATAGGGGGCAGTATTATAGTCGTTATATTCTTGTACATAGGGGGCAGTATTATAGTCGTTATATTCTTGTACATAGGGGGCAGTATTATAGTAGTTATATTCTTGTACATTGGGGACAGTATTATAGTAGTTATATTCTTGTACATAGGGAGCAGTATTATAGTAGTTATATTCTTGTACATAGGGGGCAGTATTATAGTAGTTATATTCTTGTACATAGGGAGCAGTATTATAGTAGTTATATTCTTGTACATAGGAGCAGTATTATATTAGTAATATTCTTGTACATAGGGGGCAGTATTATAGTAGTTATATTCTTGTACATAGGGGGCAGTATTATAGTAGTTATATTCTTGTACATAGGGGGCAGTATTATAGTAGTTTTATTCTTGTACATAGGAGCAGTATTATAGTAGTAATATTCTTGTGCATAGGGGGCAGTATTATAGTAGTTATAGTCTTGTACATTGGGAGGCAGTATTATAGTAGTTATATTCTTGTACATAGGAGGCAGTACTATAGTAGTTATAGTCTTGTACATAGTGGGCAGTATTATAGTAGTTATATTCTTGTACATAGGAGGCAGCATTATAGTAGTTATATGCTTGTACATAGGGGCAGTATTATAGTAGTTATATTCTTGTACATAGGGGCAGTATTATAGTAGTTATAGTCTTGTACATAGGGGGCAGTATTATAGTAGTTATATTCTTGTACATAGGGGGCAGTATTATAGTAGCTATATTCTTGTACATAGGAGCAGTATTATAGTAGTAATATTCTTGTACATAGGGGGCAGTATTATAGTAGTTATAGTCTTGTACATTGGGAGGCAGTATTATAGTAGTTATAGTCTTGTACATAGGAGGCAGTATTATAGTAGTTATATTCTTGTACATAGGGGGCAGCATTATAGTAGTTATATTCTTGTACATAGGGGGCAGTATTATAGTAGTTATATTCTTGTACATAGTGGGCAGCATTATAGTAGTTATATTCTTGTACATAGGGGCAGTGTTATAGTAGTTATATTCTTGTACATAGGGGCAGTATTATAGTAGTTATAGTCTTGTACATAGGGGGCAGTATTGTAATAGTTATATTCTTGTACATAGGGGGCAGTATTATAGTAGCTATATTCTTGTACATAGGAGCAGTATTATAGTAGTAATATTCTTGTACATAGGGGGCAGTATTATAGTAGTTATAGTCTTGTACATTGGGAGGCAGTATTATAGTAGTTATATTCTTGTACATAGGGGGCAGTATTATAGTAGTTATATTCTTGTACATAGGAGGCAGTATTATAGTAGTTATATTCTTGTACATAGGGGACAGTATTATAGTTGTTATATTCTTGTACATAGGAGGCAGTATTATAGCAGTTATATTCTTGTACATAGGAGGCAGTATTATAGTAGTTATATTCTTGTACATAGGAGGCAGTATTATAGTAGTTATATTCTTGTACATAGGAGGCAGTATTATAGTAGTTATATTCTTGTACATAGGGGGCAGTATTATAGTAGTTATATTCTTGTACATAGGGGCAGTATTATAGTAGTTATATTCTTGTACATAGGAGGCAGTATTATAGTAGTTATATTCTTGTACATAGGGGCAGTATTATAGTAGTTATATTCTTGTACATAGGGGCAGTATTATAGTAGTTATATTCTTGTACATAGGGAGCAGTATTATAGTAGTTATATTCTTGTACATAGGAGGCATTATTATAGTAGTTATATTCTTGTACATAGGAGACAGTATTATAGTTGTTATATTCTTGTACATAGGAGGCAGTATTATAGCAGTTATATTCTTGTACATAGGAGGCAGTATTATAGTAGTTATATTCTTGTACATAGGAGGCAGTATTATAGTAGTTATATTCTTGTACATAGGGAGCAGTATTATAGTAGTTATATTCTTGTACATAGGAGGCAGTATTATAGCAGTTATATTCTTGTACATAGGAGGCAGTATTATAGCAGTTATATTCTTGTACATAGGAGGCAGTATTATAGTAGTTATATTCTTGTACATAGGAGGCGGTATTATAGTAGTTATATTCTTGTACATAGGAGGCGGTATTATAGCAGTTATATTCTTGTACATAGGAGGCAGTATTATAGTAGTTATATTCTTGTACATAGGAGGCAGTATTATAGTAGTTATATTCTTGTACATAGGGGGCAGTATTATAGTAGTTATATTCTTGTACATAGGAGGCAGTATTATAGTAGTAATATTCTTGTACATAGGGAGCAGTATTATAGTAGTTATATTCTTGTACATAGGGAGCAGTATTATAGTAGTTATATTCTTGTACATAGGGAGCAGTATTATAGTAGTTATATTCTTGTACATAGGAGGCAGTATTATAGTAGTTATATTCTTGTACATAGGAGGCAGTATTATAGTAGTTATATTCTTGTACATGGGGGGCAGTATTATAGCAGTTATATTCTTGTACATAGGAGGCAGTATTATAGCAGTTATATTCTTGTACATAGGAGGCAGTATTATAGTAGTTATATTCTTGTACATAGGGGGCAGTATTATAGTAGTTATATTCTTGTACATAGGGGGCAGTATTATAGTAGTTATATTTTTGTACATAGGGAGCAGTATTATAGTAGTTATATTCTTGTACATAGGGGGCAGTATTATAGTAGTTATATTCTTGTACATAGGAGGCAGTATTATAGTAGTTATATTCTTGTACATAGGGGACAGTATTATAGTTGTTATATTCTTGTACATAGGAGGCAGTATTATAGCAGTTATATTCTTGTACATAGGAGGCAGTATTATAGTAGTTATATTCTTGTACATAGGAGGCAGTATTATAGTAGTTATATTCTTGTACATAGGAGGCAGTATTATAGTAGTTATATTCTTGTACATCGGGGGCAGTATTATAGTAGTTATATTCTTGTACATCGGGGGCAGTATTATAGTAGTTATATTCTTGTACATAGGGGGCAGTATTATAGTAGTTATATTCTTGTACATAGGAGGCAGTATTATAGTAGTTATATTCTTGTACATAGGGGCAGTATTATAGTAGTTATATTCTTGTACATAGGGGCAGTATTATAGTAGTTATATTCTTGTACATAGGGAGCAGTATTATAGTAGTTATATTCTTGTACATAGGAGGCAGTATTATAGTAGTTATATTCTTGTACATAGGGGCAGTATTATAGTAGTTATATTCTTGTACATAGGGGGCAGTATTATAGTAGTTATATTCTTGTACATAGGGGGCAGTATTATAGTAGTTATATTCTTGTACATAGGGGCAGTATTATAGTAGTTATATTCTTGTACATAGGGGGCAGTATTATAGTAGTTATATTCTTGTACATAGGAGGCAGTATTATAGTAGTTATATTCTTGTACATAGGAGGCAGTATTATAGCAGTTATATTCTTGTACATAGGAGGCAGTATTATAGTAGTTATATTCTTGTACATAGGAGGCAGTATTATAGTAGTTATATTCTTGTACATAGGGGCAGTATTATAGTAGTTATATTCTTGTACATAGGAGGCAGTATTTTAGTAGTTATATTCTTGTACATAGGGGGCAGTATTATAGTAGTTATATTCTTGTACATAGGGGGCAGTATTATAGTAGTTATATTCTTGTACATAGGAGGCAGTATTATAGTAGTTATATTCTTGTACATAGGGGACAGTATTATAGTAGTTATATTCTTGTACATAGGGGCAGTATTATAGTAGTTATATTCTTGTACATAGGGGGCAGTATTATAGTAGTTATATTCTTGTACATAGGAGGCAGTATTATAGTAGTTATATTCTTGTACATAGGGGACAGTATTATAGTTGTTATATTCTTGTACATAGGAGGCAGTATTATAGCAGTTATATTCTTGTACATAGGAGGCAGTATTATAGTAGTTATATTCTTGTACATAGGGGCAGTATTATAGTAGTTATATTCTTGTACATAGGAGGCAGTATTTTAGTAGTTATATTCTTGTACATAGGGGGCAGTATTATAGTAGTTATATTCTTGTACATAGGGGGCAGTATTATAGTAGTTATATTCTTGTACATAGGGGGCAGTATTATAGTAGTTATACTCTTGTACATAGGAGGCAGTATTATAGTAGTTATATTCTTGTACATAGGAGGCAGTATTATAGTAGTTATATTCTTGTACATAGGGGCAGTATTATAGTAGTTATATTCTTGTACATAGGAGGCAGTATTTTAGTAGTTATATTCTTGTACATAGGGGGCAGTATTATAGTAGTTATATTCTTGTACATAGGGGGCAGTATTATAGTAGTTATATTCTTGTACATAGGAGGCAGTATTATAGTAGTTATATTCTTGTACATAGGGGACAGTATTATAGTAGTTATATTCTTGTACATAGGGGCAGTATTATAGTAGTTATATTCTTGTACATAGGGGCAGTATTATAGTAGTTATATTCTTGTACATAGGAGGCAGTATTATAGTAGTTATATTCTTGTACATAGGGGACAGTATTATAGTTGTTATATTCTTGTACATAGGAGGCAGTATTATAGCAGTAATATTCTTGTACATAGGAGGCAGTATTATAGTAGTTATATTCTTGTACATAGGGGCAGTATTATAGTAGTTATATTCTTGTACATAGGAGGCAGTATTTTAGTAGTTATATTCTTGTACATAGGGGGCAGTATTATAGTAGTTATATTCTTGTACATAGGGGGCAGTATTATAGCAGTTATATTCTTGTACATAGGAGGCAGTATTATAGTAGTTATATTCTTGTACATAGGGGGCAGTATTATAGCAGTTATATTCTTGTACATAGGAGGCAGTATTATAGTAGTTATATTCTTGTACATAGGGGCAGTATTATAGTAGTTATATTCTTGTACATAGGGGGCAGTATTATAGTAGTTATATTCTTGTACATAGGGGGCAGTATTATAGTAGTTATATTCTTGTACATAGGGGGCAGTATTATAGTAGTTATATTCTTGTACATAGGGGGCAGTATTATAGTAGTTATATTCTTGTACATAGGGGGCAGTATTATAGTAGTTATACTCTTGTACATAAGGGGCAGTATTATAGTAGTTATATACTTGTACATAGGGGGCAGTATTATAGTAGTTATAGTCTTGTACATTGGGAGGCAGTATTATAGTAGTTATATTCTTTCCATGCAATGCAGTGCAGTGGAAATAACGGAGATAGAACAATACCTCTGCAGTGCCTCCCTTCGGAAGGCAATGTTCTTGCAAGTCAGTGTTAGACTCTTTATACAAGCCCTGGTACCATGACTGGAAGTTGAAAGCCGAGCCAGAATCCATAGACAGACAGCTCAGTGATGCTTTTATCATGCCAATGATCATGGTGTCTCATGCTATATAAGTATATTGAAATGTTGGTCCGGATTACGGAAGCCTAGCTTCATGATGTCTCTCTTGGGATATTTGAATCGTTCTGTCATGCTCCGCCCCTCATTCATTGCCGCAGTCATCACATGCTACATCACTCTTCTTTGGACACTTCCTTTAAGTTGAGGTACATCTCTTGGCGCTCGGTTCCATCGGCGGCATTGTTCTGGCTGCGACTGATCTGTTGTTCTTGTTCTTAATTCGGCGCTCTTGTTTGTTTTGCTGATACGCGTTTCCCCTCTAAGTGATTGCAGAACGAACAAATCTAAACAATGTTTATTATGTGCCGAGTGACTACAAACAGCTCCTGATTGTCTGCAATTTAACCTTCAGCGATGCAATAAGACAGCGAGCGGAAATCTTTATAAAGCTGCTGAAGAGAAGCAGAAACTAAACCGTCTTCTGTTCCATCAAACAGAACAAAATGAACTTCGCATTTTTCACGGATTTTTTCTTAATATATCAAATCCATTTCTAGCAGAAGATGAGACCTAATGGTGATGGCTGCGCCGGATCTGTGGGGTAGGACAGGGCGAGCTGGAGTTGTTGTAGCAAGAGGATAGCTGAGGGTTATAGGAGCTGCCTAGGATTAGAAGCACATGGCAGCTTTCTTCCAAAAACAGCGCCACAAGCGTCCACAGGTTGTATGCAGTATTGCAGGCCAATTGTATTCACTTTAGTGGAGCCGAGGTGCAGTACCTGGTATAACCTGTAGTGTACTACTTCTGCGATAACGCAAGCATTGTGTCGTTGAGCGGCCCCTTAATGCCACTACACAAGTGGGACAGTTGAAGCTCTGGAGCATGGGCGCTCTTCTTTGACCTTACAGACAATTTTATTTTTTACTTGTTAGCTAGACTGATGACATACAAAAGTTGCAATTTTGTTACACATTGCAAAGTTGCTACTTTTTACATTTTTACTCTAGAGCCACGCACTTTTAAACAAGTGGGCGGGGCCTAGCATTCGGGGGCGTGGCTATGGGTCATTGTGTTCTCTGCCAGAAGCTTGGTGCTGCTGGATACAAACCTCTTCATACATTGGACTCCGCTGCAGAGTTTACTTGGCCGACATATGAAACGCACAGGAAAGTAAATGAACCCCAAGGAGGTCTGTCCAGCCTGGTCGTGATTGGACAAATCTGCAGGGATTCATAGGCTGAACAGGGTCCCTAATGCTGATGTGCCCCAACCCTACAGAGCCGCTCTCTGTCCGGGGTCATAGACAGAGGGGGTTCAAGTCCCCTGAATAGCCACAGTCACAGGATAACCTGCTACTTGTCTGCACCCACCACTAGGGGGAGCTATCTGTATACTCTTGATACGCTTACCCCTTCCTGCCTCAGAGTGTAAATGTACACCCCATCTGAAAAGCAGTTCCCTCCCCAGGATGTACACTTACATCCTCACGCCGCAACAGTGGGGATCAGGGAGAACTCTGATCCCCACTGTTAACCCCTTGAATGCCACGATCAGTTTGGGTTGTTTCATGTAAAGGACTCACAGAGGGACGGAGGGCTTCTCTGACATCACTGGCCCCCTGCCATGTAATTGGGTTGGATAATGGCGTCTGGGACTTCCTGGGAATAAAGTCGCCTATGAATATTTCTGCGTTCGCTTCCTTCTCGCCATACGTTTGCTTCACACGCTCGTTCAAACACCTTTCATTGGCTTACAAATGCGAGAACGCGTTTAGTTAATAGTTGCATGATGGGAGTTGTAATTTTCCTGCACGGTAGACAGTAAATAAGCCGGGCGGCGGTATTACAAGTGTAAGTCTGCGGTAAATACGGCCGGCGGCGGCGGCTTCTCATCCCGGACCTTTCACTGTTTCACTTAATCTTAAGCTTTAAGATAAAATGGAGCCAAAGCAAATAATAATCCCTGCGGTCGCCTTCCTGCGAGCCGCGCGGCCGGCGCTCAGCATCACCGCTATGCCGCTACGCCGTGTAATCGGAAGGAACACTCGCAGACGTGTAACAAATGCCTTTGATGAATAATTCCCAAGATGTCTTCCCGGAAGCCGAAGACATCAGATAAGTGGAGACTAACAGAAGTGACGCTTCTCACTCGCCTCTTATCGCCTGCAGACCACGGCTCTCCTATTAATGTGCCAGTCGCCCCCCAGGACCGCGCCGAACCCGCCGCTCACGCACGCCGACCGGAGGGGACCTTCTTTAAACACAATGCCATCAGATAAGGAAACCTTAAGAAGAGCGGGGGGGCGGGGGGGGCACTTCTTATACCGGAATCTTCCATCAAGGCAACTTGTTAGGGACACGGAACAAAATACATTTATACATTTAACCCCTTAAGCACATATATAGATTCTGCTTAAAGTATGTTGGCGCGTCCACTAATGTAGGCGTGGTCACTTGGACGTGGCGAATGCGCCAACATACTTTAAGCAGGATCTGTGCCCACATTGCCTGCGGTTGGTATATACAAGGGCTCTTAGGTCGGAGAGGCGTATGGGCGCCGCCGCCACGTGCTTGTACTGAAGCAGCAACAATGGACACGTGTGCGGACCGGAGTGACCATGACAAGCGCCGCATTGTGCAGCGGAGCGGTCGGAGCATCTCCAGAGCGGCCAGTGTAACCTTATGGCTGATGGGTGTATATAGCGACTCTTCTGCGGACTGCGGCCGTTATATTGGCCATGATACAGATTTGTTTGTCTTTTGCAGGTCCACAGATTATGGAACGACCTACGAGAAGTTTAATGAGAAGGTGGGGCTGAAAACGGTCCTGAGCTACCTGTATGTGAGCCCCACCAACAAGAGGAAGGTAAGGATGCTCCGCGCCGCCCGCCGTCATGCATCGTCCCATTGTCTCCATCGCCCAGGACGCTACGGCACATGGTTGTACGTCATGCAGATGGGTTACACATATAGTGGTGCTTGTATCGCCGTCTGCGGCGCGGTGGCCACTGATTGGCTGTGTGAGCTTCCGTTGCTCTCCTCCTCTCCGGTGACCATTATTTACTCCTATGATTTACGTATCGATGTTAAAGGTGTGACAAGAGCGGAATACGGGGCCGTGTATGGGAATCAGAGAAGGGAACGACTTCATGGAAGGTGGGTGCTACCCATACTAATTACAGTAAATCTGCATGTTGTGATTCCGGGAGGGGCGGCAGCCGCTTGCCTGCACTTAGGTTGCATGTGGAGTTTGTCGGACTTTCACCCATTTCCTCACATCTACTTGTTGAATATTCGCATTTAGAAAGGCAACTGGTCTCCCCTAAAGGCCCATTAATACGGAGCAATGATCGCCCAAAAAGCGCTCAAACAGCAGTTTCAGTGACAGAGTTATGCAAAGATGATTGCTTAAAACTAAGTAGCTAATTAGCTACTTAAGAGTTAATGCAGGCAGAGCGGGTCACCATCGTGATACCTCCGAGAACAGCAGCTGCTTTGTATATGCAAAAAGCTGCATTGTTCTCGGAGCTTTGAGCTGGTGTCCCGCTGAGAACTGCCAGCAGGATACCAGCTGAAGCAATGCATTCAGCACCGCCTGCTGAGAAAATCAGCATGCAGCGCTGATAAGAGTCATCAGTGATTTCTAGCTTGCTAGAGATCAGCAATGAGCGAAAAGTGCACGATGGCCGCGCGTATAGACGCAAGGATTATCGCTCAAAAGACGGCTTTTTAGCGAATTTTGAGCGCTAATCGTTGTGTCTAAATGGGCCTTTTCCCTGGACAAGAGCTGTGATGTACATAAGCCCTTTTCTTTCTTCTTAGCTTCGGTCTCCTCATGCATGTTTAGTTTAGAATTAGCATGTGGAAACCAAATCATAAATACCTACAAACCTTCTCTCCATTGTAACATGTTTTGTATCTATTTCTGTATACATGTAGATACTTAGCTGCTCGTCTCTTTCAGAATAAATCTGCAATTTATTAGTCAGCCTTGTCTGTTATAAAATAACCATAACTCCAAAGATTGTGTTAATAATTCATAGTCTGGGTTCCAGCTTACCGGTGACATAGAAGCTGATGGTGGCAGCAGTAGCGTGCGGGTGTTGTAGAGTCCTGGAAGGGGTGATTTGAGCTTCTGGTCTGCATGCATGCAGGAGCCTGGGAAAGCTGGGTACAAATCAGCTAGTATTCTAACGACTCCATGCTTGTAATCCCACTGGAGTGATCCATTGAGGCTCTGCAGTGACAGGTGTTGACAGCGGTGCCAGCGCTCAAAATAGTCGATCTGTTAAAATTAGTGATGAAGGCGGGATCAATCGGAATCTCCCATCTCTCCTCTACTTCCCCATCCGTTGACACATATGTATCTGTGTGTATATAATACAGGGTGAATCAAAAGTCTGGACACTCCTGTTTAACTGTTGTAATACTAAGTACTAATTAGGAAGTAGACTGCATTTTTTTTGGTGGAGGGGACATTTTTGGCAGCCATTTTGAACTCTGCCATTTTGAATTCAGCTCCGTTTTTTCCAATAGGAAGCCGGTCATGTGATATATTAGTCGTGGCTAGTGTTTACTCAGAAACTCGCTGGAGGTGTCCGTTTTCTCCTCTCTGTACTTGTTTTGGAGTTAAGTTAGAGAAATGTCTCAGAGTGCTTTACATGACACATTTGATGCGTCCGTCCTCCTGCCGGATGCACATAGGTAAACGTATAATCCAGACTTCATGAACAAACTCAAGGAACTGCAAGTGACATTTCTTCACAGCACTGGGGGATTCGCCATTTCAGGTGAACCATATTGTGTAGTTTTCCACCTACATAACAGACTTTAAATGGCCCCAAAGATAAAAGCCCTAAGGCGTTCAGTTCGGTGACCTTGGTGGCCATTCTACCGGACCTCTATGCCCAATCCAGTGCCCAGGGAACTGCATCTGTATACAGCCAGTGTGGAGGTGCGCCACCCTATGGAAAGCAACGTGGGAACTCACTGTTACTAATTGCATCCTCACTGGATGGACCCCTAGACAAGTAAAGAGAACGCGCAACGGACACTTCCAGTGTGTTTCTGAGTAAGTTCTAGCAAAGTCTGATATATCACATGACTCCCTTTCCATTTGAAAAACCTGAACTCAATTCAATATGGCGGAGTTCAAAATGTCCAGGAAAAACGTCTCTTCCGCAAAAAAATTTCGCCATCCTTCAAATTAATACTTGAGCATATTGCAAGTCAATTTTCTCATGATTTCACCAGATAAATGGGTGTGTCCGGACTTTTGCCTCAGCCTGTATGTATAATTTAGCAAGCAGTACCGGAACTAGTAGGTGCACACCATATAAAAGTCAGTTATACAGTTTACTCTGGTCAGGGAACGTAAACCACCGAATCAGGAATTAAGTCGGAGAGCTCCTCTAGGGCAAGTATTGATCTACAAGGTGGCCGTCGGCCGTGTGAGTACCGGAGCGAGGAAGGATTTGGGAGTCCATGAACTGATATACGACCACAATATCTCCGGCTGAAGACTGATCTCAGGGTCTCTCTTTGTCTAAGAAATTGGGGCCTCGGGGTGCAGCATCACCCATGAGTAGGTGGCACTGAGGCTCATCGCCGGATGCTTCCTCAGCTGATACCTTTGCCCT
This sequence comes from Eleutherodactylus coqui, assembly GCF_035609145.1. Taxonomy (NCBI): domain Eukaryota; kingdom Metazoa; phylum Chordata; class Amphibia; order Anura; family Eleutherodactylidae; genus Eleutherodactylus; species Eleutherodactylus coqui. The sequence continues at coordinate 301,919,152 of NC_089840.1, read as the reverse complement.
TTAATATTGATCTCTGTGCGCGTTACCGAAAGATGCAGCAAAGTCAGGCACAGCGCATTATCACTGGCTCTGATGCCGATGACCAGGGGATCTCCCTCTCAGGTACACAAGTCCGGCTGCAGGTCAGCTCTGCTGCAGCTCACCTGAGGAGTGTGTATAATCAGTGTGTGTATTATCACTGTACTGTGACATCACTGTGTGTATTATCTCTGTTCTGTGACATCATTCTGTGTATTATCCCTGTACTGTGACATCACTGTGTGTATTATCCCTGTACTGTGACATCACTGTGTGTATTATCCCTGTACTGTGACATCACTGTGTGTATTATCCCTGTACTGTGACATCACTGTGTGTATTATCCCTGTACTGTGACATCACTGTGTGTATTATCCCTGTTCTGTGACATCACTGTGTATTATCTCTGTTCTGTGACATCATTCTGTGTATAATCCCTGTACTGTGACATCACTGTGTGTGTTATCCCTGTACTGTGACATCATCCTGTGTATTATCACTGTGTGTATAATCCCTGTACTGTGACATCAATGTGCGTATAATCCCTGTACTGTGACATCACTGCGTGTGTTATCTCTATATTGTCACATCACTGTATACAAGTCCGGCTGCAGATCAGCTCTGCTGCAGCTCACCTAAGGATCTCCCTAACAGGCATACAAGCCTAGCTGCAGATCAGCTCTGCTGCAGCTCCCACCAGTTGAGCATCTTTTCTCTGCACTCTCTGAAAGTGCTGAGTCACTCTGAGCCTACGTTTTATTACCGGCCAATCAGCAGGTAGCTCAGATCCTGTTAGTCCACAGCAGCACATTTAGAGTACAAAAAACAGTCATGTGACATCCCTGAAGGAACATAAAGTACAGCAGCAATATCCCTATGTATATTATGACGACGTGCAGCTTTGGAAATGGCCACTAGTGAGCTTGATTCCAGACTGCCTGAAGGTCTGTGTGGCATTTAAATGAGGTCATTGCTGGCTAATTAGGAGGCAGCTTAGGGGCCTCAATAAATCGAATGGGTGCCATTTAGCAAGGGCCTGGGAGATGGGCTGCTGTGAAGGTTACGACCAGATATGGAGCAGAGCATCCAAGTACCTTATTGTTGATTGAGGAAATAAATGTTTAGTTAGTGGCCAGGCGGACAGGGGTTTAGGTGCTGCATATGATCATGAACCGCGTAACCTGTGTTTGAGACAGAAAATGAAGCCAAGTTGATTTTATTTGGACGGTCACAGCCATGTCTGAACTTGCTGCTTTGCACCCTTAAACCAAAACCCGAACGCCTTTCATAAGAGTATAATATTAGTTTTTGTATATCGTGCTTTCCCCATCAACAGCCTTCTGTAATAGTAATATTGACCTTTGCACTGTGACATCACTGTGTAGTATCCCTGTACTGTGACATCACTGTGTAGTATCCCTGTACTGTGACATCACTGTGTATGATGTCTGTACTGTAATATTACTGTGTGTATTATCTCTGTACTGTGACATCACTGTATATATCATCCCTGTACTGTGATATCATTGGGTATATTATCATTGTACTGTGACATCATTGTGTGTATTCTCTATGTACTGTGACATCACTGTGTATATTATCCCTGTACTATGACATCACTGTATTACTTCTGTACTGTGACATCACTGTGTATTAATCCTGTACTGTGACATCACGATATGTATCATCCTTGTACTGTGACATCACTGTGTATATTATCTCTGTACTATTACATCACTGTGTATTATCTCTGCACCGTGACATCACTGTGTGTATTATCTCTGTACTGTGACATCACCATGTATTAATCCTGTACTGTGACATCACTGCATGTATCATCCCTGTACTATTACATCACTGTGTATGATCTCTGTACTGTGACATCACTGTGTGTATTATCTCTGTACTTTGACATCACCGTGTATTATCCCTGTACTGTGACATCACTGTGTGTATTATCTCTGTACTGTGACATCACCATGTATTAATCCTGTACTGTGACATCACTGTATGTATCATCCCTGTACTATTACATCACTGTGTATTATCTCTGTACTGTGACATCACTGTGTGTATTATCTCTGCACCGTGACATCACTGTGTGTATTATCTCTGTACTGTGACATCACCATGTATTAATCCTGTACTGTGACATCACTGCATGTATCATCCCTGTACTATTACATCACTGTGTATGATCTCTGTGCTGTGACATCACTGTGTGTATTATCTCTGTACTTTGACATCACCGTGTATTATCCCTGTACTGTGACATCATTGTGTGTATCATCCCTGTACTGTGACGTCACTGTGTATTATCTCTGTACTGTGACATCACTGTGTATTATCCCTGTACTGTGACATCACTGTGTATTATCTCCTGTACTGTGACATCACTGTGTGTATTATCTCTGTACTGTGACATCACTGTGTATTATCTCCTGTACTGTGACATCACTGTGTGTATTATCTCTGCACTGTGACATCACTGTGTATTATCTCTGTACTGTGACATCACTGTGTATTATCCCTGTACTGTGACGTCACTGTGTATGATCTCTGTACTGTGACATCACTGTGTGTATTATCTCTGTACTGTGACATCACCATGTATTAATCCTGCTCTGTGACATCACTGTATGTATCATCCCTGTACTGTGACATCACTGTGTATGATCTCTGTACTGTGACATCATTGTGTGTATTATCCCTGTACTGTGACGTCACTGTGTGTATTATCCCTGTACTGTGACGTCATTGGGTGTATTATCCCTGTACTGTGACATCACTGGGTGTATTATCCCTGTACTGTGACATCATTGTGTGTATTATCCCTGTACTGTGATGTCACTATGTGTACTATCAATGTATGAAGTCATATTTTAATCTTGCGGTGAATATCTTCCTGGTGGAGACGGTCCCTGTCCTTACTTGTGATGTCACTTCACACTCCTTTTCGGACATCTCCCTATGTCCAGCATTCGGTGCTTTGGGCTGTGCATGTGTCCCATTGGCTTCTGCCAGGCAATGCCAGTAGGGCCTCAGCGCTGCGGTAACCATGTAGCCCCCCCGCCACAGAGAAGTAACCAATCTGCATCTCTCCGCCTCGTATTTCTTCCGTGTCGCCTCGCTGTTAATAAACTCAGAGAGCAGAGATCTAGACTCCCTCATAACTGCAGCAGCGGAGAATTATTACCGAGTTGTGGGGAGCCGCGCCGGGGGAGGGGTTTATACCTAATTAGAGCAACCTGATCCTGGATGGAACTCAGGAAATAAACCAAATCCTAAAAAATGCAACATGCGCTATAATTGTCTCCGGTCACAAAACTCGATTAGCATCTAAATGTATCAGCAACGGAAAACGAGCAGGAATGAATGCGCTACAAAGAAGAATTAACGATGTCATAAGGAGAGACAGAGAGAGGAAAGTAATGTATGTACACAGTGACTCCAGCAGCAGAATAGTGAGTGCAGCTCTGGGGTATAATACAGGATGTAACTCAGGAGCAGTACAGGATAAGTAATGTATGTACACAGTGACTCCACCAGCAGAATAGTGAGTGCAGCTCTGGAGGATAATACAGGATGTAACTCCGGAGCAGTACAGGATAAGTAATGTATGTACACAGTGACTGCACCAGCAGAATAGTGAGTGCAGCTCTGAGGTACAATACAGGATGTAACTCAGGATCAGTACAGGATAAGTAATGTATGTACACAGTGACTCCACCAGCAGAATAGTGAGTGCAGCTCTGGAGTATAATACAGGATGTAACTCAGGATCAGTACAGGATAAGTAATTTATGTACACAGTGACTCCACCAGCAGAATAGTGAGTGCAGCCTTGGAGTATAATACAGGATGTAACTCAGGATTAGTACAGGATAAGTAATGTATGTACACAGTGACTCCACCAGCAGAATAGTGAGTGCAGCTCTGGAGTATAATACAGGATGTAACTCGGGATCAGTACAGGATAAGTAATGTATGTATACAGTGACTCCAGCAGCAGAATAGTGAGTGCAGCTCTGGAGTATAATACAGGATGTAACTCAGGAGCAGTACAGGATAAGTAATGTATGTACACAGTGACTCTACCAGCAGAATAGTGAGTGAAACTCTGGAGTATAATACAGGATGTAACTCAGGGGCAGTACAGGATAAGTAACGTATATACTCAGTGACTCCACCAGCAGAATAGTGAGTGCAGCTCTGGAGTATAATACAGGATGTAACTCAGGAGCAGTACAGGATAAGTAACGTATATACTCAGTGACTCCACCAGCAGAATAGTGAGTGCAGCTCTGGAGTATAATACAGGATGTAACTCAGGATCAGTACAGGATAGGTAATGTATGTACACAGTGGCTCCACCAGCAGAATAGTGAGTGCAGCTCAGGAGTATAATACAGGATCAGTAATGTATGTACACAGTGGCTCCACCAGCAGAATAGAGAGTGCAGCTCTGGAGTATAATACAGGATGTAACTCAGGAGCAGTACAGGATAAGTAACGTATATACTCAGTGACTCCACCAGCAGAATAGTGAGTGCAGCTCTGGGGTATAATACAGGATAAGTGATGTATGTACACAGTGACTACACTACTCATTTTAAGAGGTTTCCATGCAATCCTATAACCCCTGTAGGGACACAGTTATTTTTTTTTGACTTTCGGTTTTACTTCCCACTTTCAGAAAATCGTCTTCTATTTATGCCCCTCCATCGCTGTCCGAGGGCTTGTTTATTTTTCCGTGGGACATGTTTTATTTTTCTGTGGTTTTATTTAAAGTCTCTTCGTTCCTATGGGGCGCTCAGCGCAGCCACAAGGACCGCCCCCTTTACCAAATATGTTTGGCGTATTTTTTTATCTAGATTCTTTAGTATAAATATGAAAAATTGTTTTGTTTTCCTTTTTATTTTTTTAATAACTAAACCCTTTTTCTTACTCTTTTCACAATTTGCGGTGGTTTGATACAACCGTTACATTACGCTCCAGGTAAGCCAGATATGGCGCTCGTGAACATGCCATTTAACCACAGATGGCACACGATTTTCAGGCGAAAGCATCTAGCGTGGCGTCTGTGGGGGTCCAATCCCTCTTATGTGCGGCGCGATGCTGGCGGAGGAACACGCCAAGATCAGACATGCCATCATTTGGTTCCCACATGGCTTGTGTTGATGATTCCGTGCAGAAGATCGCAGTTCAGACTCGCGTGAGATCTACGCTTCTCGCAACAATTTTGCGTGATTTTCATCCGTATGAAATTGGCTTTAGTAGGCAATGAGCAATGGCAGAACCCGAGGGCCTTCAGAAGACCCCCCCTACCCCCGGCTGCCATCGCAGCTGAATGACTACACACAACCCCCTTATAGGGGGGCTGTTCAGGACCCCTGAAGTCTGATTGAGGTATTAAACTGCTGCTGTCAGATGTGACGGCGACATTTAAAGGGTTCGCAGCTGTGATGGCAGCTGTTGTGGGTGGATCTCATGCATACCCTGAACCTCCATGTTGTAATTGTACTTCATGGAGCGTTAAGGGGTTAATTATAACCCATCATGATTAGTTGATCGGCCGGGGTCGCCCCTCAGGACCCTGAGCAATGCGTGTTGGCACCGGCAATACAGGCAGCGTACAGAGTGGAGACGCAGTGCTCCGACCGCTTTGTAGTGGTTGGCGCTGGTAATGCATTTGGAGGGTCTCGGCTTCTGTGTGTTCTGCCACTTTTGCTGATTGGTTGGAGGGAGCCCACATGTTCACACGCCCCGCACCGACAGCATAGAAGAAGCTTCCTAATGAAGTCAATCCTAATGAGAATGTAATCATTAATTAGAGTCGGCATGAAGGAGATTAGGGGGTGTTGGGCCGGACGGCGTGATGTTCCCGGGACTTCCGTCTCTTCTGACAGCCCCTTATTAGTTTAATACTATTGCCGGCGCTCATTAGCGGCTGCTGGATTAGCAGCGATTTGGTGCAGGAGAGAAGTGTAACATCTACCTCTAATTGATTTACTTGTGAGAAGGATAATTACTTGGCGGGGATTACAGATGTACGAGGCTCCTCAGAAGACAATGCGGGAGGCGGCGTTCTGAGGACTCAGCAGGAGGAAAATGTCGCGGAAAGAACTTTCTGGAGTCTGTAGGGAATTATTTGTAACACACGGGTTCATATGGAGACTACGAGTGGAAGCGGGGGACCTCGTGTTTCTCTCTCAGGCTGAGTAGAATTGTTGCACTGGCTTTTGGGCGTTCAAGTTGCTAACCCCTGGTGTGAAAGTGCGAGTAAACGGTCCTGGGTGAGCTGATACAGGTGCACAGTCCTAGGTCTGAGTGCACGGTGCCGGGTGAACTGATACAGGTGCACAGTGCTAGGTCCGAGTGCACGGTCCCGGGTGAGCTGATACAGGTGCACAGTGCTAGGTCCGAGTGCACGGTCCCGGGTGAGCTGATGTGGGTGCACAGTCCTAGGTCCGAGTGCACAGTGCTGGATGAGCTGTTGCAGGTGCATGGTCCCGGGTGAGCTGATGCGGGTGCACGGGGATTACAAGATGGATGTCACGGGTGGCTCTGCAATCTCTCCTAACAATGGCGGTAAAGGTGTCCTACTCAGTCGCTGCATAGTGGCACAAAAAATATGAAATGATGAACGGTGGTCACGTGACACCAGCACTTTATCCAGGACTGTAAGAGTTAATAACAGGAAATCACTTGTCAGGAGTCCTGGTAGCTTTTGAATAGTAAAGTGGAAGTGCACAGTTTTACTGAAGCTTTAAGTTAGTGACAAAGTACAACAATGGCGGTCTTGCAGTAGTTTGCAGAGCAACGGATTTTTGCAGTAAACAACACATGGCAACACAGCTGAACCTGAACAAACGCAGTCCTCTCTTCAGCGCTCTCTATACAACTAGAGGTGACGCAGTAGAAGTCCCCACAGGCCTCGTTATCTGTTGGGCTCACTGGAAGTTGCTGATGCAGTTACTGGAATGAAGATTTAAGTGGACCTCTTGAGCACCCCTGTTTCTAACCTCACCCGGTTGTATGTAACTCACTGTTTAGTGGACCAGGTCACAGCTTCTCTCCTCCTCACTGCTGGCAGACTAGGGAGCTGATGAATGCTAGCTTCCTTGCTGTAAATAGTATGTTGTAGCTGATCGCTCCACTGACCTCCTCCTCCAACAGCTCTCCAAGCAGACTCTCCCCATAACTCCTTCTCTTCCTGTCCTGTTACCACTGTTAGAAATGGGGTTATCACTAGGGGTGGGCTGCTCGTCCTGGTGCTGCGGGGGACCGGACTGATGGCTCTGTCCGGGGTTCCCCCACTCTGGTGGTTGGTAGGGGCAGCCGGCCGTGCGTCCCACGTCGTGCACAGACGCACCTACCTGTTGGTCGGCCACGTGGTGCTCGGGCCTGTGTGTGCCGCTGGGGGAGGCGGCCTTATGATTCCCCCCGGTTGCCATGTGACTTCGCCCCGCCCTTTGGGCGGGGTGTTCTGTATATATACCTTGATGAGCCTGACTCAGTTTGCCAGTGTTTGGTTTTGACTTGTCTGCCTACACCAGCATTTATTGGCCTGACCTTCATGTGCTTCTGTACTCCGCCTGTGGCTTTTCGGTTTGACCCTGCTTGTTATACGACTACTCTCTGGTTTGCTCTTGTGTTTCTCTCAGTCAGCTACACGGTGCTCACCTGCCAGTCTCCCTGCCCCTCCTTCCTTGGGGTCCCCGTCACTAGTGCAGAGCAGGGACAGTCGCCCAGTTGTCGCCCTGGGGCCTAGCCCAAGGGGGGCAAGTAGGTAGAGGCACGGGAGAGGGCTGGCGTAGGGATCCCCTGTTCATCTGCCCCGCAAGTCCTAACAGAAACACTGGCCCATATTGATGCTGGGAAACGGTTTTCGACCTTCCCGCTTGAACCCTAATATGGAGGCGTTTGCTGCGCTTGCCAATCAGGTGCAAGCCTTAACAGGGTTCGTGCAAGACCTGTCCACTCAGCTCCAGCAACAGGAGCAGACCAATACCAGTACTTCGGTCACTACTGCTGTAGCCCCGGGGTCGGGGGTTGAACCCAAGGTCTCTCTGCCTGACGTTTTCTTTGACGACCGTAGGACGTTTTTCTCTTTCCGGGAAGCCTGCAGGTTGTATTTCGAGTTACGCCCCACTCGTCGGGTTCTGAATACCAGACAGTGGGCATTGTAATTTCACGTTTGAGGGGCGACCCTCAAAACTAGGCATTCTTGCTACCTCCTAATTCACAGCCCTGCCAATCAGTTGATGCTTTTTTTACGGCCCAAGGGCAGATTTATGATGGGCGATAGGGCGGGGTACGCCGTGAGTAAGTTATTGAGTCTTCGGCAGAGTTCTGCTCCCAGTTTCGACAGTCTTGTGTGAAGTCTAGATGGAATGACCGCGCTCTGAAAGATTTATTTCTAATAGGGTTTTCTGAGTCTGTTAAAGGTCCGTTGTTGTCGCACCCGGAACCCGAGACATTAGAACCGGCTATGACTATAGCTGTAAAGGCTGACCGTCGTCTTAGGTTCCAACGCAAGACTCAAACTGAACTGCCCGTGACCCTGTCCGAGAATCCGTCTATGACCTCAGCTACCAACGAAGACGAGACAATGGAGGTGGGCTCTATGTCCCAAAGGAATGCCAGGAATTCTGGCTCACGAATTGATTATGCCTTTATTGCGGAGGTCCAGGTCATCGGGTCACCAACTGCCCCAAGAAACAGCCGCCCGAAAACTTCCACTCCTAGGCGATGTCCGGTGGGATCCCTAGGAGCTCAGGTACTCCGGAATGTTCCAAATTGTTTTTGCCGTTTTCGTATAATGCTGATATCCTCAATGGTTGGGCCGTCATTGATTTGGGGGCCGCCGCGAACTTCGTTAGTTTTGAATTCGTTAAGTCTATTTCTGCATGCCTGTTACCAGTGAATCCTCCCATCCGGGTCTCGGGTATTGATTCTACTCCATTGTCAGCGGGGTTAATCAGTACGAGAACTCCTGAACTAGTCTTTTCTGTAGGGGTGCTACATTCAGAGGTGTGCTCATTTCTGGTGATGGAGAGCCTTTCCGTGGATTTGGTCCTTGGGTTACCCTGGCTCCGGCAGCACAACCCCCTGATTGATTGGTCCACCTCTGAACTAGTGAAATGGGGGCAGGGTTGCAGTGAACATTTGGTCTCAGTCCAGGTGCATTCCACTGAGTGTGGGGGGGGTTACCTCTGTTTATTGAGGATTTTTCTGACGTGTTTTGGAACCAACTTTCTGAGACGTTACCTCCACACCGGCAATGGGATTGCAAGACCGATCTTACTCCCAGGAGCAAGAACCCCAAGGGGGGAATATATAATATTACAGTCTCTGAACGCGAGGCGATGAAGGAGTATATTACTGAGAGTCTCACAAAGGGGCAGATACGTCTTTCTGAATCACCCGCAGGGGCAGGGTTATTTTTCATCAAGAAGAAGGATGGTGGCCTTTGGCCCTGTGTCGATTATAGAGCCTTGAACAGGATAACCATCAAGAACCAATACTCCTTACCCCTGATTCCTGACCTCCTCAACCAGGTTGTTGGAGCCCGTTGGTTCTCCAAGCTCGATCTTCGAGAAGCCTATAATCTCATCCGTATCAGGGAGATGGACGAATGGAAAAAGGCGTTTAATGCTCCTTTGTGACATTTTGAATGTCTAGTCATGCCATTCGGGTTATGTAACGCGCCAGCTATTTTTCAAGGTTTTATAAATACCATTTTCCATGACATCCTGGGCGCATTCATGGTTGTATATTTGGATGACATTCTGATATTTTCGCCTGTTGTCGCCCTGGGGCCTAGCCCAGGGGGGCAAGTAGGTAGGGACATGGGAGAGGGCTGGCGTAGAGATCCCCTGTTCATCTGCCCCCGCCAGTCCTAACACTCACACTTTCTCTCTTCTCTTCCCCCTCAGGATACTGGCCAACTATACAGTTTCCCCGCTCTGAACTCCAACCACATCCTTTGACCAATCAGTGAGGGCATGACATACGGCCAATAAGCAGCCAGCTGTTGCAAAGCCTTAAGCTTAGGAAGAAGGGGGAAACAAGGTTTCTCCGACATACGGCACTTTCTATGACTCCTGGAAGCACATAGCAAAGTGTGACAGGACCATGAATGTGTGGCTATTCTGGAGGACCCTCTGGGACACAGCAAGTGCATGGTCCTGGGTGAGCTGATGGGAGTGCACTGTTCAGGTGAGCTGATGTGAGTACACGGTCCTGAGTGACCTGATGTGAGTGCATGATCCTGGGTGACCTGATTGGAGTGCACGGTGCTGGGTGAGCAGGTGAAAGTGCACGGTCCCGGGTGAGCTGGTGAAAGTGCACGGTCCCGGGTGAGCTGGTGGGAGTGCACGGTCCCGGGTGAGCTGGTGGGAGTACGCGGTCCTGGGTGAGCTGGTGGGAGTGCACGGTCAACAGTGGTCGGCGACTAACAGAATGGTACTTAACAAGGAGAAATGAAAAGTCTCACATCTGGGCAAGAAACATGAAGAAAGCACATATAGAATGGGAGGAATTGGGCTAAGCAGCAGCACATGTGAAAAAGACTTGGGTATACTAATAGATCATAGACTGAACATGAGTCAACAGTGTGATGCAGCAGCCAAAAAGGCAAACACAATTCTGGGATGTATTAAGAGAAGCATAGAGTCTAGATCACGTGAGGTCATTATCCCCTCTACTCTTCCTTAGTCAGACCTCATCTGGAATACTGGGTCCAGTTCTGGGCACCCCACTTTATACAAGACATAGACAAACTGGAGCAAGTTCAGAGAAGAGTTATCAAGATGGTGAGCGGTCTGCAAATCATGTCCTATGAGGAACGGGTAAAGGATCTGGGAATGTTTAGCAGAAGAGAAGGCTGAGAGGAGACTTAATAGCGGTCTACAAATATCTGAAGGGCTGTCACAGTGCAGAGGGATCAGCCCTATTCTCATCTGTACAAGGAAAGACTAGAAGCAATGGGATGAAACTGAAAGGGAGGAGACACAGATTAGATATTAGACAGTGAGGGGGATCAATGAGTGGAACAGGTTACCACAGGAGGTGGGGAGTTCTCCTTCAATGGAAGTCTTCAGAGGCTGGACAGACATCTGTCTGGAATGATTTAATGATCCTGCACTGAGCAGGGGGTTGGACCCGATGACCCTGGAGGATCTAATAATCTCGGAGGACCCGATGACCCTGGAGGACCCTGGAGGACCAGTCTAGTATCGTATGATTACCAGGAGTAGCTGCCAGAGCCCAACAAGAGTCCTCCAGCGACTACTGACTATACCGTCATACACCGACCTCTGAGGGCCCGATGACCTGTAGTGTGACCTGTGCTCACTGCCTGGCACCTGACATGCAGACGGTCTACCTACAGTCCGTAAATCCCCGGATAAGGCATCTGGATATTCCCATTGGTTCATCTCTCTGCTGCACCCAACAGCCGCAGCTCTGCTTCATCTTACAGTTTGTACATGGAAGACTTTCCGTTTCCAAGTGTTTTCTGATGATTGACTCCCGCAGTACGGTAGCAGCAGAGCATCGATCATCGCCCGCGCTGCCGCCTGCAGTTAATGCGCCGGGTCTGTACAATTCAGATGCCGCACCCCTCCCCCAGCCTTCTACCCGTTTTATCCCGGTGCCTCTGATTTGCCGCTCCCCTAGAAGTAATGTATTCATCTCGCCGGCCGCAGGACGCATTGAACGGCGTTCTGTATGTGAACAGCAGATAATCACGGAGCTTCCTGGCGGTTCGCTGGATTTGGCGCAGCTTTTAAACCCTCGCCTTCTCGCCGACACAATGAAGGGAATTTGCGCCTGAAAATGACTGCTGTGAAAGACGAGAAAGTTTTCTGTTCTGCAGCCTCAAACTGTTTCTCATTATTTGCTTTGTCGCGCCCCCTCGTTCCTGCGCTCGCTGCTCTGAAGATCTCATTAGATGGCGGACGCTTCCTGCGATTCATCCGGAGACTTCTGGATTTTTATTTGGTGACATTATTATTTTCTAATGGCAGCCGCACTCTGCACCCCTTCTATGCTGGAGCCACACTCTGCACCCCTTCTATGCTGGAGCCACACTCTGCACCCCTTCTATGCTGGAGCCACGCTCTGCACCCCTTCTATGCTGGAGCCGCGCTCTGCACCCCTTCTATGCTGGAGCCGCACTCTGCACCCCTTCTATGCTGGAGCCGCGCTCTGCACCCCTTCTGTGCTGGAGCCACACTCTGCACCCCTTCTATGCTGGAGCCGCGCTCTGCACCCCTTCTATGCTGGAGCCGCACTCTGCACCCCTTCTATGCTGGAGCCGCGCTCTGCACCCCTTCTGTGCTGGAGCCACACTCTGCACCCCTTCTGTGCTGGAGCCACACTCTGCACCCCTTCTATGCTGGAGCCGCACTCTGCACCCCTTCTATGCTGGAGCCACACTCTGCACCCCTTCTATGCTGGAGCCGCGCTCTGCACCCCTTCTATGCTGGAGCCGCGCTCTGCACCCCTTCTATGCTGGAGCCGCGCTCTGCACCCCTTCTGTGCTGGAGCCACACTCTGCACCCCTTCTATGCTGGAGCCGCGCTCTGCACCCCTTCTATGCTGGAGCCGCACTCTGCACCCCTTCTATGCTGGAGCCGCGCTCTGCACCCCTTCTGTGCTGGAGCCACACTCTGCACCCCTTCTGTGCTGGAGCCACACTCTGCACCCCTTCTATGCTGGAGCCACGCTCTGCACCCCTTCTATGCTGGAGCCACACTCTGCACCCCTTCTATGCTGGAGCCACACTCTGCACCCCTTCTATGCTGGAGCCACGCTCTGCACCCCTTCTATGCTGGAGCCGCGCTCTGCACCCCTTCTATGCTGGAGCCGCGCTCTGCACCCCTTCTATGCTGGAGCCGCACTCTGCACCCCTTCTATGCTGGAGCCGCGCTCTGCACCCCTTCTGTGCTGGAGCCACACTCTGCACCCCTTCTATGCTGGAGCCGCGCTCTGCACCCCTTCTATGCTGGAGCCGCGCTCTGCACCCCTTCTATGCTGGAGCCGCGCTCTGCACCCCTTCTGTGCTGGAGCCGCGCTCTGCACCCCTTCTGTGCTGGAGCCACACTCTGCACCCCTTCTATGCTGGAGCCGCACTCTGCACCCCTTCTATGCTGGAGCCACACTCTGCACCCCTTCTATGCTGGAGCCGCGCTCTGCACCCCTTCTATGCTGGAGCCGCGCTCTGCACCCCTTCTATGCTGGAGCCGCGCTCTGCACCCCTTCTGTGCTGGAGCCACACTCTGCACCCCTTCTATGCTGGAGCCGCGCTCTGCACCCCTTCTATGCTGGAGCCGCACTCTGCACCCCTTCTATGCTGGAGCCGCGCTCTGCACCCCTTCTGTGCTGGAGCCACACTCTGCACCCCTTCTGTGCTGGAGCCACACTCTGCACCCCTTCTATGCTGGAGCCACGCTCTGCACCCCTTCTATGCTGGAGCCACACTCTGCACCCCTTCTATGCTGGAGCCACACTCTGCACCCCTTCTATGCTGGAGCCACACTCTGCACCCCTTCTATGCTGGAGCCACGCTCTGCACCCCTTCTATGCTGGAGCCGCGCTCTGCACCCCTTCTATGCTGGAGCCGCACTCTGCACCCCTTCTATGCTGGAGCCGCGCTCTGCACCCCTTCTGTGCTGGAGCCACACTCTGCACCCCTTCTATGCTGGAGCCGCGCTCTGCACCCCTTCTATGCTGGAGCCGCACTCTGCACCCCTTCTATGCTGGAGCCGCGCTCTGCACCCCTTCTGTGCTGGAGCCACACTCTGCACCCCTTCTGTGCTGGAGCCACACTCTGCACCCCTTCTATGCTGGAGCCGCACTCTGCACCCCTTCTATGCTGGAGCCACACTCTGCACCCCTTCTATGCTGGAGCCGCGCTCTGCACCCCTTCTATGCTGGAGCCGCACTCTGCACCCCTTCTATGCTGGAGCCGCGCTCTGCACCCCTTCTGTGCTGGAGCCACACTCTGCACCCCTTCTATGCTGGAGCCGCGCTCTGCACCCCTTCTATGCTGGAGCCGCACTCTGCACCCCTTCTATGCTGGAGCCGCGCTCTGCACCCCTTCTGTGCTGGAGCCACACTCTGCACCCCTTCTGTGCTGGAGCCACACTCTGCACCCCTTCTATGCTGGAGCCACGCTCTGCACCCCTTCTATGCTGGAGCCACACTCTGCACCCCTTCTATGCTGGAGCCACACTCTGCACCCCTTCTGTGCTGAAGCCGCGCTCTGCGCCCCTTCTATGCTGGAGCCACACTCTGCACCCCTTCTGTGCTGAAGCCGCGCTCTGCGCCCCTTTTATGCTGGAGCCACACTCTGCACCCCTTCTGTGCTGGAGCCACACTCTGCACCCCTTCTGTGCTGGAGCCACACTCTGCGCCCCTTCTATGCTGGAGCCGCACTCTGCACCCCTTCTGTGCTGGAGCCACACTCTGCACCCCTTCTGTGCTGGAGCCACGCTCTGCACCCCTTCTATGCTGGAGCCACACTCTGCACCCCTTCTATGCTGGAGCCACACTCTGCACCCCTTCTGTGCTGGAGCCACACTCTGCACCCCTTCTATGCTGGAGCCACACTCTGCACCCCTTCTATGCTGGAGCCACACTCTGCACCCCTCCTATGCTGGAGCCACACTCTGCACCCCTCCTATGCTGGAGCCACACTCTGCACCCCTTCTATGCTGGAGCCACACTCTGCACCCCTTGTGTGCTGGAGCCACACTCTGCACCCCTTGTGTGCTGGATCCACACTCTGCACCCCTTCTGTGCTGGAGCCACGCTCTGCACCCCTTCTGTGCTAGAGCCACGCTCTGCACCCCTTCTGTGCTGGAGCCACGCTCTGCACCCATTCTGTGCTGGAGCCACGCTCTGCACCCCTTCTGTGCTGGAGCCACGCTCTGCACCCCTTCTGTGCTGGAGCCACGCTCTGCACCCCTTCTGTGCTGGAGCCACGCTCTGCACCCCTTCTGTGCTGGAGCCACGCTCTGCACCCCTTCTGTGCTGGAGCCACGCTCTGCACCCCTTCTGTGCTGGATCCACGCTCTACACCCCTTCTGTGCTGAAGCCGCGCTCCGCCCCCTTCTCTGCTGGAGCTGCACACTGCACCCCTTCTATGCTGGAGACGCGCTCTGCACCCCTTCTGTGCTGGATCCACGCTCTACACCCCTTCTGTGCTGAAGCCGCGCTCCGCCCTCTTCTCTGCTGGAGCTGCACACTGCACCCCTTCTCTGCTGGAGACGCGCTCTGCACCCCTTCTGTGCTGGAGCTGCACGCTGCACCCCTTCTACATTGGAGCCGTGCTACATAGTGCAGTTAAACGTGTTGCACTGTCAGAGCTGAGTGTTCAGGCACCATGTGATCGGCAGCTTTGGATCAGCTACGTGGAGGTATTGCCATCCACGAGGAGCGAGAGAACCTTCACATGCCGGCATCAGCTCATTTCTCTGTTTTGGCGTAGACAACAAAAGTACTAGAGGCGCCGTTGACTGTTTAGGGGCTTATTTACACGGTCAGGAATAACACGCGGGTTCAGTGCGTTTGCATGATGCCCAGAACGTGTCCGATGTCATCAACGAGTTTATCTGCATGGGTGCAGCGAGGCTACAAGATGGAAAACTGCGGCATGTTGTCTTTTTTAATAATATCACTGAAAACTTGCCCATTTTGCGCTGCGGGAATGCTCAAAAATCGTATCGCAATCGCAGGAAACTCAGGAGTTTCATGTAAGTGTGACTTTTATTTTCTAATTGAAGCAAAATGTGATTTTTTTTCCCCCACTCATCCGACGAGATGCAATTTGTTTCACAAAACGTCTCAAACTCGCTTAGAGATGCCAGATGTCCGAGCATGACATCGCAGTCGGCAGCGTACGGCGGCGTTCACACTTGGCACTTGTGTTGCACTTTTCTGTGCCTGCAGGCTTAGACACACGGACGCGGTTTCCTTCCTTTTTACGGCTGTGATAATCATAACCTGACTGTCATGGACTATAAAGGGTTAAGTTTCAGAATGCAATAAGTGTATGTTTCTTACCTTGTATTGGACTATTGGCCCTTAAATAGAAGACTAAAACCTATGCTTTGTAGTGTCAGGAACTAGGATTGTAAGATAAGAAGTCAACAGACAAATTAAATAAGGCTGAGCTATGTTAACAGAGAAGACACAGAGCGATAGCAGAAATAGTGTCTAATGCGATAACAATATCCTGACTGCAGTGATTTCCATGTCTAGACGGGCCTTAAGAGCTTTGAGACTATTTGGTAGATGTCAATAAGCCTTATGATCAATCAGCTTTGTCACTTATGTAACACTAATCTTTGTACCAAGTAACTCTTGAATCTGCCTTCTTCTTTCTGTATAAGAGTTGGTAATGTTGATAATAAAGTAGAATTCATTGAGTTCTCATGGAGAAGTGTCTTGACATAACATGGAGGGATTTCAACCATCCTGAATTCAAAGAAGGGCGAGAAAACAAAATGTTTAATGTTTGGCAGCAGAGGGGCATTTTAAAGGTCCAACATCTTATACACCCAGAAACTCCTAGATATATGAGCTTCAAGGAATTGGGTGAAAAATAGAACCTACCTACAACCCATGTTCTCCCATATGCACAAATGAGAAACTTCCTACGGAATAGGCTGACTGACATTTCAAAAGAGGCAATACTCAACTCTATAGATATCCTAATCCAAAACTGTACCTACAAACAATCCATTTCAGTATTATATACTAAGTTCAGGGAAGCATGGGTGAAAGAGAATGGCTCGAACTTGTTTAAAAGATGGATAGGTGACCTACAGGATCCAGAGATATCTGAGGGTATAATCAAGAGCTGGAACTCTGTGAGAAGGGCGGTATCAAACGAAAGATGGCGGGAAACATATTTTAGGATAATCCACAGAGCGATTTATGGGTTCAACATACCTCAGAACCCAAATGGTCCAGCAAGACTACAAGCATGCCCAAGATGTGCATTACCCAACTCAGATTTTTTACACGGCATTTGGCACTGCCCTTAAATCAAATCATTTTGGGTGGGGACCCAAAAAATAATACAAGGCATTGGAGGCCAATTCCTACAGCTATCACCACAGACATTCGTACTCCACCAACTGCCAGAACAGGCTAGAAAAACCACAATGACCCATACCATACTTCTAATTAGTAAAAGGTGCCTTCTAAATAACTGGCTACAAGCCAAACCCCCAGGGATAGAAGAGGTGATACACCAGCTAAACATCTCTTAAAAATGGAAAAAAGTGAGATAGAACGGAGATTGGAATCCCAAACCTCAAAATTCTTCAAAAAATGGAGGGAATTTATAGAAAAACTTCTTAACCCCAGCGAAATCAAAGAATGTATGACGCAATTCGCTAACACAACATGGTACTACAGACAAAAGGATTTGAACAGTCTGGGATCACTGAGAATATCGTGACTGATCTGAAAGGAACACTGGCCGGGATTAGATTAGATAGGTGACGGTTAATATTAGCATTGCATTTCAATGTGTGTTTCAATCTGTTAATAACTGTCACCATATTTGGGAGAGAGTTTTACCGAAATAAGTAAGGATCATACATGGGTTGGAGGCAAAATAATTGGGAAGATTACAGAGAGAAATACGCATATGACAGAACCTAAACAATGTAATATCACTGTAAAGGAATGTATATCATGCGAAACTCTGTATCGACTTTCCTAAAACATCTGCCATGTATGTATCCAGGGAAAATACTAATAAAAAGAAAAAAAAAACAAAAACATGGAGTGATCTCATGCTATTGATAGATAATTGCTGGCAAATCTCCTCATCACGGGCTTCCATATCTACTAGAGATGAGCGAGCACCAAAATGCTCGGGGCTCGTTACTCGGGACGAAATTATCGCGATGCTCGAGGGTTCGTTTCGAGTAACGAACCCCATTGAAGTCAATGGGCGACCAGAGCATTTTTGTATTTCGCCGATGCTCACTAAGGTTTTCACTTGTGCAAATCTGGGCAATTCAAGAAAGTGATGGGAACGACACAGAAACGGATAGGGCAGGCGAGGGGCTACATGTTGGGCTGCATCTCAGGTTCACAGGTCCCACTATTAAGCCACAATAGCGGCAAGAGTAAGCCCCCCCCCTCCCAACAACTTTTACATCTGAAAAGCCCTCATTAGCATGGCATACCTTAGCTAAGCACCACACTACCTCCAACAAAGCACAATCACTGCCTGCATGACACTCCGCTGCAACTTCTCCTGGGTTACATGCTGCCCAACCCCCCTTCCCCCCGCACGACGCAGTGTCCACAGCGCACACCAAAGTGTCCCTGCGCAGCCTTCAGCTGCACTTATGCCACACCACCCTCATGTCTATTTATAAGTGCGTCTGCCATGAGGAGGAACCGCAGGCACACACTGCAGAGGGTTGGCAGGGCCAGGCAGCGACCCTCTTTAAAAGGGGCGGGCCGATAGCCCACAATGCTGTACAGAAGCAATGAGAAATAGAATCCTGTGCCACCGCCATCAGGAGCTGCAGACGTGGGCATAGCAATGGGGAACCTATGTGCCACACACTATTCATTCTGTCAAGGTGTCTGCATGCCCCAGTCAGACCGCGGTTTTTTATAAATAGTCACAGGCAGGTATAACTCCGCAATGGGAATTCCCTGTGCACCCACAGCATGGGTGGCTCCCTGGAACCCACCGGCGGCACATAAATATATCCCATTGCATTGCCCATCACAGCTGAGGTAACGTCATGTTTAATGCAGGTGGGCTTCGGCCCACACTGCATGCCCCAGTCAGACTGGGGTTCTTTAGAAGTGGACACATGCAGTTACAACTCCCTGTGGACCCACAGCATGGGTGGCTACCTGGAACCCACCGGCGGTACATAAATATATCCCATTGCATTGCCCAGCACAGCTGATGTAACGTCAGCTTTAATGCAGGTGGGCAAAAAATTACTAGGATTACACTGTAGGCGAGGGCCCACAAAAATTGGTGTACCAACAGTACTAATGTACGTCAGAAAAATTGGCCATGGCCAACCAAGAGAGCAGGTGAAACCCATTAATCGCTTTGGTTAATGTGGCTTAATTGGTAACTAGGCCTGGAGGCAGCCCAGTTAAAATAAAAATTGGTTGAGGTGAAAGTTTCAACGCTTTAATGAGCATTGAAACGTATAAAAATGGTTTACAAAAATTATATGAGTGAGCCTTGTGGGCCTAAGAAAAATTGCCCGTTCGGCGTGATTACGTGAGGTTTCAGGAGGAGGAGCAGGAGGAGGAGGAGGAATATTATACACAGATTGATGAAGCAGAAATGTCCCCGTTTTGGATGGTGAGAGAGAACGATGCTTCCATCCGCGGGTGCAGCCTACGTATTGCTTAGGTATCGCTGCTGTCCGCTGGTGGAGAACAGAAGTCTGGGGAAATCCAGGCTTTGCTCATCTTGATGAGTGTTAGCCTGTCGGCACTGTCGGTTGACAGGCGGGTACGCTTATCTGTGATGATTCCCCCAGCCGCACTAAACACCCTCTCTGACAAGACGCTAGCCGCAGGACAAGCAAGCACCTCCAGGGCATACAGCGCTAGTTCAGGCCACGTGTCCAGCTTCGACACCCAGTAGTTGTAGGGGGCAGAGGCGTCACGGAGGACGGTCGTGCGATCAGCTACGTACTCCCTCACCATCCTTTTACAGTGCTCCCGCCGACTCAGCCGTGACTGGGGAGCGGTGACACAGTCTTGCTGGGGAGCCAGAAAGCTGTCAAAGGCCTTAGAGAGTGTTCCCCCGCCTGTGCTGTACATGCTGCCTGATCTCCGCACCTCCCCTGCTACCTGGCCCTCGGAACTGCGCCTTCTGCCACTAGCGCTGTCGGATGGGAATTTTACCATCAGTTTGTCCGCCAGGGTCCTGTGGTATAGCATCACTTTCGAACCCCTTTCCTCTTCGGGTATGAGAGTGGAAAGGTTCTCCTTATACCGTGGGTCGAGCAGTGTGTACACCCAGTAATCCGTAGTGGCCAGAATGCGTGTAACGCGAGGGTCTCGAGAAAGGCATCCTAACATGAAGTCAGCCATGTGTGCCAGGGTACCTGTACGCAACACATGGCTGTCCTCACTAGGAAGATCACTTTCAGGATCCTCCTCCTCCTCCTCCTCCGGCCATACGCGCTGAAAGGATGACAGGCAAGCAGCATGGGTACCCTCAGCAGTGGGCCAAGCTGTCTCTTCCCCCTCCTCCTCATGCTCCTCCTCCTGAACGCGCTGAGATATAGACAGGAGGGTGCTCTGACTATCCAGTGACATACTGTCTTCCCCCGCCTCCGTTTCCAAGAGCAAAGCGTCTGCCTTTATGCTCTGCAGGGAACTTCTCAAGATGCATAGCAGAGGAATGGTGACGCTAATGATTGCAGCATCCCCGCTCACCATCTGGGTAGACTCCAAGTTTCCAAGGACCTGGCAGATGGCTGCCAACCAGGCCCACTCTTCTGTAAAGAATTGAGGAGGCTGACTCCCACTACGCCGCCCGTGTTGGAGTTGGTATTCCACTATAGCTCTACGCTGCTCATAGAGCCTGGCCAACATGTGGCGCGTAGAGTTCCACCATGTGGGCACGTCGCACAGCAGTCGGTGCACTGGCAAATTAAACCGATGTTGCAGGGTCCGCAGGGTGGCAGCGTCCGTCTTGGAGTTGCGGAAATGTGCGCAGAGCCGGCGCACCTTTCCGAGCAGGTATGACAAGTGTGGGTAGCTTTTCAGAAAGCGCTGAACCACCAAATTAAAGACGTGGGCCAGGCATGGCACATGCGTGAGGCTGCCGAGCTGCAGAGCCGCCACCAGATTACGGCCGTCACACACGACCATGCCCGGTTGGAGGCTCAGCGGCGCAAGCCAGCGGTCGGTCTGCTGTGTCAGACCTGCAGCAGTTCGTGGGCCGTGTGCCTCTTCTCTCCTAAGCTGAGTAGTTTCAGCACGGCCTGCTGACGCTTGCCCACCGCTGTGCTGCCACGCTGCACGACACCGACTGCTGTCGACGTGCTGCTGCTGACACATCTTGATTGCGAGACAGAGGTTGCGTTGGAGGAGGAGGAGGAGGAGGAGGGTGGTTTAGTGGAGGAAGCATACACCGCCGCAGATACCACCACCGAGCTGGGGCCCGCAATTCTGGGGGTGGGTAGGACGTGAGCGGTCCCAGGCTCTGACTCTGTCCCAGCCTCCACTAAATTCACCCAATGTGCCGTCAGGGAGATATAGTGGCCCTGCCCGCCTGTGCTTGTCCACTTGTCCATTGTTAAGTGGACCTTGGCAGTAACCGCGTTGGTGAGGGCGCGTACAATGTTGCGAGAGACGTGGTTGTGCAGGGCTGGGACGGCACATCGGGAAAAGTAGTGGCGACTGGGAACTGAGTAGCGCGGGGCCGCCGCCGCCATCATGCTTTTGAAAGCCTCCGTTTCCACAAGCCTATACGGCACCATCTCCAGGCTGATCAATTTTGCAATGTGCACGTTTAACGCTTGAGCGTGCGGGTGCGTGGCGGCGTACTTGCGCTCAAACAGTTGCGCTAGCGACGTCTGGACGCTGCGCTGAGAGACATTGCTAGATGGGGCCGAGGACAGCGGAGGTGAGGGTGTGGGTGCAGGCCAGGAGACGGTAGTGCCTATGTCCTCAGAGGGGGGCTGGATCTCAGTGGCAGGTTGGGGCACAGGGGAAGAGGCAGTGGTGTGACCCGGAGGCGGTGAACGGCCTTCGTCCCACCTTGTGGGGTGCTTGGCCATCATATGTCTGCGCATGCTGGTGGTGGTGAGGCTGGTGGTGGTGGCTCCCCAGCTGATCTTGGCGCGACAAAGGTTGCACACCACTGTTCGTCGGTCGTCAGTAGTCTCTGTGAAAAACTGCCACACCGTAGAGCACCTTGACCTCTGCAGGGTGGCATGGCGCGAGGGGGCGCTTTGGGAAACAGTTGGTGGATTATTCGGTCTGGCCCTGCCTCTACCCCTGGCCACCGCACTGGCTCGGCCTGTGCCCACACCCTGACTTGGGCCTCTGCGTCCTCGCCCGCGTCCACGTCCTCTAGGCCTACCCCTACCCCTCAGCATGCTGTATTACCAGTAGTGCAGAAACAGAATGCTGTAATTAAATGTGCCGCTTATTGGCCCTTGGTTGGAGGCTGACTTCGCTTACGGAACACACAGCAGAGCCAGGAAATAATTTGGCGCAAGCCTGCTGTAACACTTAGCTGGCTGCGTATGAATTAGGACAACTACCCCCAGCAGAGACCCAGAACACTGAGGACAGTCATAGGCAGCCCAAATAGATATTTTTCCCAAATGTTTTTGGAAAGGCCCACTGCCTATATACACTGTATATGTCTTCTGTCCCTGCCTCACCACTACTGGCCCTGGACAATGTAAAATTACTGCAGGACGCAATGCTCTGCACAGCCGATATACCAAAAAAAAAAAAAAAGGTGCAACACTGCAAAAAGCAGCCTCCACAGTACTGCACACGGATAGATGTGGCCCTAAGTAGGACCGTTGGGGTTCTTGAAGCCTACACTAACTCCTAACACTCTCCCTATAGCAGCTCCGGCACCAGCAGCACTGTCCCTGATCTCTGTCAGAATGCATCTGAGGCGAGCCGCGGGAGGGGCCGATTTATATACTCGGGTGACACCTGATCTCGCCAGCCACTCACTGCAGGGGGGTGGTATAGGGCTTGAACGTCGCAGGGGGAAGTTGTAATGCCTTCCCTGTGCTTCTATTGGCCAGAAAAGCGCGCTAACGTCTCAGGGAAGGAAGTGAAAGTAACCCGAACATCGCGTGGTACTCGTTACGAGTAACGAGCATCCCGAACACCCTAATATTCGCACGAGCATCAAGCTCGGACGAGTACGTTCGCTCATCTCTAATATCTACCAATTTGGCACCTGGCAACGGGGTCATCAGAACGGTACCGGTGTGGTCCGATAACAGGACAAAACAAAAGCACGGATCTCTGTGGATCCCTGTGGATCTCTGGGGATCTCTGGGGATCTCTGTGGTTTCTTTCTCACCAGCAGGATTCTCGCTTGCTAATGGTTCCGGTGAGACAAGCTGGTAACAACTATATACCGGAGAGATGGAGCAGCGGATCTCTTCCCGTACTTTATTCAAGCTCCTGCGCGGTGGGGCGGAGTTTGAACAGCTGGCAGAAACCCTTCTTCACGCACACTATGCTCCGTGCCGCCGAGTGTAGAAGCACATACGGCCTTCAGTGTGAGCGCACAAAAAGCAAGTGTGAGCGCAGCCTCAGAGAGTTGGGAAATGTTAACCCTTTCCTGCCACAGCCCTCTCATTTTCTCCTTGTAACGCCGTAGCGCCATTTAACGTACCGTATAATGTGAGGAAATGGAAAAAACAAACAAACTGTAATCACACCATTTTCTTGGGTTTTTGTGGCTTTTGTAATGATTAACCCTTTCCAATCCACTGTCTGACCTCTGTAGACATTATGATTTAAGGCTGTACAGCTCCGATGTTGGAAGACGTTTGTCAGGGTTCTCTTACTGTATATTGCCAGCCTCTCTGCTGTCGGAGCCTATCCAACGTGTCACCTCATGCAGTACTGGCTTTAGCCAGCAGATAGCGCCGTTATATAATGGCAGAAAAAGAGTAAGCCCCCTAGGAAGACACAAATTGGATTGGAAAGGGTTAAAAACGTTTTGTTTTACAGTCGTCATGGGGACAATACACTGCAATACCATTATACTGCATACTGACAGCTGTTCTATTAGGATGTTCCACAGGCAAGTCTTAATACGCAGAAATATGTAGTGGCTGCCATGACGCCCGCAGGGTGGCCTGTGATCCCACTGCAAGGGGGCATTCAGGACATTTAAATGCCACTGGCAGAATGGACATTGGCATACAAGGGGTTTACAGTCTCGGGTCCTCTCCAACGAGGCTGCCATCGGCAGTCACACTGTATGGAGCGAGCAGCCGCTAGCCTCTTTTATATAATGACAGCCAACGTGTGCTGCACATATACGGCATACATCAGGAAGGCGTCATCCAGAGGGGCATGCAAGCCAGTCCTGCAGAGCGGACACCTCCAGCCCAGCCTGGCATCAGGTCACATGGTATGCACCGCTAATCGGTGATGTCACCGCGGGGGCTGGCTGCTTGGCCGGCCCCCTCCTGCAGTGAGATGTGGTGCCAGGACCGGGCCAGAGGTGGAGCTGCACTTTGTGGGGGCCAACAGATCTCGCATGTTAACCCCTTGATGGTGTGAAGATACAGCAGAGTTCAATTTGCTTTACTTGGAAGTTGTTACATTGTGTCTTCTTTGGTATTGGCGCACTGTAGACAAAACTCAAGCAATGCTCTCTGCCCAGTGGCAGGAAGGAGGAGGTGGGGCATGTCACAGTGAGGGGGAGGGGCATGTCACAGTGAGGGGGCGGGGCATGTCACAGTGAGGGGGAGGAGCATGTCACAGTGAGGGGGAGTGGCATGTCACAGTGAAGGGGAGGGGCATGTCACTGTAAGGGGCGGGACATGTCACAGTGAGGGGGAGGAGCATGTCACAGTGAAGGGGAGTGGCATGTCACAGTGAGGGTGCGGGACATGTCACAGTGAGGGGGAGGGGTATGCCAGAGTGAGGGGGCAGGACATGTCACAGGGGGGCAAATGTACGGGTCAGGTCTGCAGTCAACATTAATTTTGACATCTAGCTTGGGGTCCATTTAAGATGCTGGTGAGGGGAGTTTGAATTAATGAGGGGGGCCGGGATCTTAAAGGGGTTTTCTGGCAATCAAGGAAAATAGGAGCTGGGACTGGTGTAAAACAAAGAATCGATACTCTCCTCCTTAAGTAGCGCCCCAACCAGCACGGGAGCCCCCGATCCCCGCTGCTGTGATCCCGGAGGAAGCTTTAGCACACGCCCCTTACTAAATGTGACGCACGCCAGACTGATATTTGCGCTATCTGCGAGCAGGCGTAGATTTACGCAAATTCTGGGACAAGTTATAGTAAATCTGAATGGCCAGCGAGGCCCCGCCCCTCCTCCGAAACTGCACCGCGGGGCTCAAAAGGCCCAAATGTTGCAAATTGTGTGCTAAATTGTAGCTCCTTTGTATCCGGAACTACAGCCCTTCATGAACCCCTCCAAGAAGCAGACAGGAAGCGAAACTTGGCGCTCTGGACCCTGAGCGCCGATCCGTAACCGCGGTCCGCGGGGCGGAGGGTGTAGAAATGCAAAATATTCCCGTTACAAACGTCACAACGCGATCTTCTGTCGCGCCCGGCGACACGTCACTTCTGTCACTCAGTGCCTTTTACCAGATGCTTCGTTTTTTGTAATCCTCTGTGATCGGCAGTTCGCAGGAAGCGCGTTGTGGGGGGATGCGGCGCCGCGGTGTAAGTAACGTATCGGCAGTTTAAGACGTTTTCTATCTCGCTCTGTAATTGTGGAAGACGTCTGACAAACACCATAATTAATCTGAAATCCCTCCGCTGGAATGAAACCGTGCGGCATAACGGGCGCCGTAAGAGCGTCTTGTAATTAGTTTTGCCGTGGTGACCAATAATAACGAAAAAATAAACAGAACGCTATGATCCTATTTATTTTTAACAGAACTTTAATTAGCGCAGGACCCCCCCCTCCCCCCCTCCGTGCTAAAGGTGCGAAATAAAACCTGTTAATGAAGCTGCAGTAATTAGCCGTAATGGCGGCGCCGCCGCGAGGCGCCTCCATCTGACAGGTTCCGATGATTATTACAAACATTTTCCGCTCCGATATTTTCAGCCAAGAGAAACCTACAAATAGACAAATGTGTAATCAGAGCTGCGGCCCGCGGGGAGTACGGCGGGGACGGGCCAATACTGCTGCTGTCAGAGCCGGGTCACACAAGGAGGGGCGGCCGGACGCCGTATATCAGCGGCATAATGACGGATCGCACCCAGTCAGATCCCCAGCAGTTGGAGAAGGCTTTCTTCATGTCACATGACAAGATCTCGTCTTGGGCTCTAAGTGGCTGAAGGTGGAGTAACTTTGTGTACAGAGAGCTGTAAAATGTGTGAATCCTGGTTAATAATACCGCCATACAGTACTCACATAACAGTGCCATAACTTATAATACCACCATACCTTGCCCAACCAATACTGCCATACAGTACTTACATAATAGTGCCATAACTTGTAATACTGCCATACAGTACTCACATAACAGTGCCATAACTTATAATACCACCATACCTTGCCCAACCAATACTGCCATACAGTACTTACATAATAGTGCCATAACTTATAATACCACCATACCTTGCCCAACTAAAACTGCCATACAGTACTTACATAATACTGCCATAACTTGAATAACACCATACAGTGCCTAGATAATACTGCCATACAGAACTCACATAATACTGCCATAACCTTTAATACCACTATACCTTGCCCAAATAAAACTGCCTTACAGAACTCACATAATACTGCCATAACTTGTAATACTGCCATACACTACTTACATAATACTGCCATAACTTATAATACCACCATACAGTGTCCAGATAATACTGCCATACAGTACCCACATAATAGTTCCATAACTTATAATACCACCATACCTTGCCCAACTAATACTGCCATACAGTACCGACATAATACTGCCATAACTTGTAATACTGCCATACAGTACTTACATAATACTGCTATAACTTGTAATACCACCATACAGTGCCCAGATAATACTGCCATACAGTACTCACATAATAGTGCCATAACCTATAAAACCACCATACAGTATCCAGATAATACTGCCATACAGAACTCACATAATAGTGTCAAAACATAATAAACCACCATACAGTGTCCAACTAATACTGCCATACAGAACCCACATAACAGTGCCATAACTTGTAATACCACCATACCTTGCCCAACTAAAACAGTACTCATATAATAGTGCCATTACCTATAAAATCATCATCTAGTGTCCAACTAATACTGCCATACTGTACTCATACAACAGTGTCATAACTTATAATACCATCATACAGTGCCCAACTAATACTGCCATACAGTACTCACATAACACTGGGCTCCTGCACACTGGTGAGGGTATGATATCGCCCTCACAATCCTTCTGAAAACTCTCAGATGCCAGACATTTTCACATGGAAACAGCCTTGCATCACTGCAGGGGTTCCCTTCATCCCGGCCGCAGGGGGTCACAGCCGCGGCAGGAGGTCGCCATATCCTCCCATTGTACTGCAGGAGTGAAAACATCGCAAATCAAAAAGGAAACCATTGAAAATGATTTGTGGGTGAAGGAGCTCTAAAGAGGTGTTGTCCCACTTGGGACGTGGGAGCCCTATAGAGTGAGTGGCACTGAGCCTGCAGTACCACAAGTGGCCACTGTGTGGAGCTTTCTGCTTCTAGACACAAAGCCGCTCTGTACAACAGAACACTGGCCTTGGCGATCAACCGATTGGCGGGACTCCCGGGAGGCAGACACCCCTGAGGATAGGGCATCAATAGTAGAAGTGGGAGGACCGCTTTAAGCAGCATTATGGAACTTTATGTTATAAAATGGGGTAAAAATAAACGGAATGAGGACCGCGCCATTCCTGAACCTCTTGATTAGGCCGTGGTGGAGGAAAGTAGAAGTGACTGTGCTGCAACACTTCCTCTCCGATGAGTATAATTGGACGGAATCTAGGCCGTCTGGTAGCTACATTCTGATTACGGCGACGCTCGCGTTCGACCTCGCCTGATGAAAAATATGTTAATCGCGATGAACCGTGAAATAAAATAGCGGGTCATCGGATCACAGTTCACTGATTTTGAATTGTGGTATTTTAATGGTGTCTCTGCAATTTCACATGTGGCGGCTCTGAAACAGAAAATCTGCTTTATTCTTTTGTAAAATTGATCCAGACAAGGTGCGTTCGGCGGGCGGCTCGCAATCGCTGCTTCGAAGAATGAAAAAAAGAGAGAGGAGACATAAATCTGGTGAGGCCGATCCGCCGAGTACAAAACGTCATTGAAGTATCCCATTACCTCTTTGTGTTGTACTCGCAGTGTAATCCCGGACGAGCCCCCATCTGGAATCCTCTCCGCCGGTGGCGTCGCGCGGATCAGGGCAGGAGCTCTGCTTTTACTCCACCGCTGGTAATCCAGATAGAGGTTAACGAGATGCCGGCGTTCATTTAGTAATTTCAAAGGAACATGAAGTCCTGCCGAGATAATTGGCCTTTTCAAGTGTAAATTTTGTGGACAGCAATTTTTGGACTATATGTGGCGCTGAAATAAATGAGGAAGCAGTCGCGGGGCGGCGGCGGCGGTCCTTCCAGGCCGAAGAAACCTGCAGTATTAAAGGGCAATTCTTGTCACAGTTGAGATTTCTTAATATTCCACAATGAGCCGTTAATGACTTCGCACTGCAGCAGTTTTTGGTAAATTTGACTTGTTTTATTGGTGAAGGTCACCCCGCCATGTGGAACAAAGGCTGCAGAGCAATGCGCCTGCCAAAGGGGTCAGCAACCTTAAAGAGGACCAAAAAGTAGAACTGACGGCCCACCCTTCTGTTGGCCCCTTCTTCACCCCAAATTGATGCTATCTTGTTGGTAATATGCTTCTTAAAAGGCCACCTGGTAAAAACACATTTTTCCATCCCTGCCCCCTCATCTGATTGCCTGTCGCACTCTGGAGGTCTCCTCTGTGTCTCACAGTCACTTTCATGCAGTGCAGCACCCTGTCTGATGCTTATCAGCCACCTTCTTTAGGCCGCCTGCAGACGAGCGGAAATCCCGCCGCGGGATTTCCCGCGGGATTTCCGCCGCTGAAAGTCTGCATAGGAGTGCATTACAATACGCACTCCTATGCAGACGGCCGCGGTTTGGCCGCGCGAAATCTCGCGCGGCAAACAAACCGCGGCATGTTCTAATTTTGTGCGGAGCACGCACTCACCTGGCCGCCGGCTCCGGTCTGCGTATGCGCCGGCTGCGCGGCAGCCGGCACATCAAAGAGCCGGGGCCGCCAGGCGCGGGTGAGTACGCGCTCGCCCCTGCAGGCTCTGGGGTCGGATCGCGCGGCGAGATTTCTCGCTGCCGGATCCGACCCGCTCGTCTGCAGGCGGCCTTAGACTGAGATTCTTTACTTTCAGTTTCACATCAATCCCATGATGCATCGCCTCAGTATTAGCTAGAGGTTCTACCATCTCTGCCCGCAGGGAGGGAGGTGCAGTTTTATTATTATTACTTTCTACTGTCACCTAAATAAGCTAGAGCTCATAAGTATCTCGTCAGGACTGAACACAGAACCCAAGTAGATCTGAGGGGGTCAGAACTGAGATCACATGACCATCCAAGGAAGCTGGGGGTCTCAGACAGAGGAGTAACTAACTATGGTCACACTAGCCTACATATATATATATATATATATATATATATGTATATATATATATATATATATATATATACTGGAGGGGAGCTACATAATGAATGACTAATATCACCAGTGTGGCCCTTTAATGAATAGATTGGCGACTGGACAGTCTCCGCCTCCCAGGAGTGTCCACCGGAGCTGTCCAATCGGTGCCATGGTACTTCCAGCAGCGTGATTTCATGAGACTTGGGGCTCATTCACACGGGCGTATTATATGTAATAGGGACAGTATGACCCTCTGTGATTGGCGCAGGCTCACTCGGTGTGTGCAGCACATGGCGATCCGCATCCTGGAGCAAAGCTGCCCATTAAAGTCTATAGGATCGTGGAGAGCCCCAGCAGATACATTGTTGCGAGCGGTTTTACACGTTGCGGGTGCTGCGAGATCACGCCTCTTCTTCAGCAAGCCCCACCCAGTTAGTGGTGGAGGACGGCGAAAAGAGACCAAAGCTCTAAAGTTTGGCGCACTATTTGTGACTTCTGTACAGCAGTAATCTGCTGTAGGAGACTTGGTGCCACCATAGCTGCGGTTGGGGCGCGCCTCCGCTGTGGTCTGCTGGGTCATCAGTCTGGACACACCTCGGGGGTCTCTCAGCTCGGGGGGCACGGCTTCCAGCTGACCTCAGCGATGGCTGCACGCAGTCCTGGGAGGCTTATCCAGAGGTGGCGCTCACGTTGATGAAACCTGCAGCAACGGATGTGTAATGTGTGAAGGCGCTCGCGGCATACAGTAGACGCACGCGCCGCTTCATACATTACGCGCATCTCAGGGCGTCCATGAAATCTACCCCAGCTGGCGGCTAGAGCAGATTTCTGCAAGCGTGTCTGCCACTCTGCTGGGTAAATGATGCTTAAGACTGCCATGTCGGAGCGTCCGCGCTGCTCCGAACAAGCCACACCCCCAGCTTAAAAATAAATAGCGTGAAAATCCTTTAGGCTTGCAGCAAAATTAGCGCTTATTTTTGCGACCTTTCACGTGATCTTTTGTGTGCAGTTCTGGTGCCGACAGTGAATGCATGCATTAACCCCCATGCACCCTAAAGGCCGATCCAGCCCCCATTCAGGTAGTTTCCATCAGCGTTTCCGCTTTTATTATGACATGGAACAATGGCGCTTCCTGTGTTGTTGGCAGTAAGATAGTAGATCATAGCGCCTGGTATATGGTAATGGTGGTCGATGTATGCCTGCGAGCTCTGCGTTTGGAACAGCCACTACAGCAGGGGGCACTGTGGCATCTTCCATGTGCCCAGAAGACGAGCTGCGGACAGAAGTATTGGGGAGCGCGATACGAAGAACTGCTGACTTCTGCTAGACATTTAAAGGGAACCAATCACCATTTTTCTCCAGTAAACCCCCGGCACGATGTTATGTCAACTGCTTTAAGGGACATGTTGTTTTCATCACAATCGCTGGGGTCATACTTAGCACAAATACCTACTTTTATTCTGGCGCACGCAGTATACAAATCACAGCATTGAAGTCATAGAATGATAGAATGGTAGAGTTGGAAGGGACCTCCAGGGTCATCGGGAGCTCCAGGGTCATCTGGACCTTCAGGGTCATCGGGTCCTCCAGGGTCATCGGGTCCTCCAAGGTCATCAGGATCTACAGGGTCATTGGGACATCCAGGGTAAATAGAACCATGAGGGTCATCGGGACCTCCAGAGTCATCAGGTCCTCCAAGGTCATTGGGACCTCCTGGAATCATCGGGACCTCCAGGGTCATCAGGTCCTCCAGGGTCATTGAGATCTCCAGGGTCATCGGGGGTCATTGGGTCTTCCAGGGTCATCGGGACATCCAGGGCCATCAGGTCCTCCAGGGTCATCGGGTCCTCCAAGATTATTGGGATCTCCAGGGTCATCGGGTCCAACCCTCTGAGTCATTTGGGCGGTGATGAAGGCCAGTTCATGTTGCTTGCCTTCTTCCCCCGGCTTATGACATCACTGTAAGCCATCCAGCACATTCTTTTTCCGCTGCTGTCTAGCTTTACAAGTAGATTATCCTTAGCAGCAAAAATTCCCCCAGCCATGGTCTCTGGTGCAGGTGGATTTTGCTGTGAAGCCGCAGTAGATACACCTCGCCTCACTGCACATGCACACAATGTAGAGTCAGAGGGAGGTTGACGGGATGTGCTAACGTCCCGCATGCAGATGTTGGCATCATGTGTTCTTTGCATTCATCAGGGACTGATTTGTGAACATGCAAACACACCTTTAATGCCATAGACAGCTACGGGCCCAATTACTGCTCTCTGCAGGCCGTACGGGGCGGTGGAAACCACTGGTGCCCCCAAGATGCGCTGCTCCCCTCCTCGGCCGCCTCTTTGAGGCTCCTTGGAAGCGTTTTGTATCTTTACGTAGTTTCTGTCAGCACATAAATAATTTATACGGCAGCTTCATATCATCTCCTTGCGTGATCTTATCAGACGACTTTACAGTCTTCGGCGCCGGTTTGACACACGTCCTTCTCTCCAAGCAGACAAACATTTTGTAAATGAAATCCAGCGGGCAGCGGCGGTGGTGGCGTTGGCGGCGGCGCCCGCGCTCCTCTTCCTGGACTCCGGCTTGTATCCTTTCATGAGACATAATCTTGGAATCTCCGGGAAAACAAAAAAGCGAATCATCCGGCCGTGTGGTGTGGAATACAGATGCCCCTTCCAGCGGCCTAGCAGCGCGGGCCTGATCCCGGATCTCAGGGTATTAGCGCCTGGCGGCTTAGAGAGATCAGCCGTGCAGAGAAGAAGGTTATTAAATATATTCCTCAACGGAGGTTTTCCCTCTTTGTAATAGTTTGTGAGACGCAAGAAAACAGACGGCCGTCTCTGAGGAGCGGCTAACGGCATCTGAATGTATGCAGCGCGCCGCCGCTACCGCTGCACCAGATTCCTTGCAATGTTTCCAGCCTTGTCAGACGAGTCTCTTCTTCATCAGGGGCCGCCGGTTGGGGCTGTCAGCGCCGCGAACTCTTCGGGGGCTGCTAATGAGCGCCGGTTGTCAGGGGGCGCTCAGGCCGCTCTCCGTCGTCTCATGTAGCGTCGTTAGACGGACTTTCATTACTGTAGATACGTTTTCCATCTCTATTTCCTAAATGATACTTTGTGTCGGGGTGTTTTGGGTTCCATGGAGGTCGGGCGGATGTTGGATGGAGGTCAGATGGCACAAAGACATCATCAATGTTGGCCGACATCATGGAATATCAAGCGGTTGGCAGGGGGTTGTGGCCATAGATGGTGCTGGGTGGCACTTGGACCCGGGTCTTGACTTCTAAGGGGTCTGCAGAGGCGTCACTATAAGCATGCGGGGGTCGTGGTCACCCCTGACGTCTCAGGCTGCACCTCTGGCACATAGAAGGACACTATAAGGGGGTCCCTGCCACCGCTGCTGTGGGGAGAACAGTAACATGAAACAATCACTGATGCGCTGGCGCCACCCTTGGGGCAGAGATGCAGAACCTGGGAGTTCTGAAGGAAAATGTATTTCCTTTTGATAAAAGTCAGCAGAAAGAAAAGGGTCGGCCTGTGTGCGGGAGTCGGCCTGTGTGCAGGAGTCGGCCTGTGTGCAGGAGTCGGCCTGTGTGCAGGGGTCGGCCTGTGTGCAGGGGTCGGCCTGTGTGCGGGAGTCGGCCTGTGTGCGGGAGTCGGCCTGTGTGCAGGGGTCGGCCTGTGTGCAGGGGTCGGCCTGTGTGCGGGAGTCGGCCTGTGTGCGGGAGTCGGCCTGTGTGCGGGAGTCGGCCTGTGTGCGGGAGTGGGCCTGTGTGCGGGAGTGGGCCTGTGTGCGGGAGTGGGCCTGTGTGCGGGAGTCGGCCTGTGTGCGGGAGTCGGCCTGTGTGCGGGAGTCGGCCTGTGTGCAGGGGTCGGCCTGTGTGCAGGGGTCGGCCTGTGTGCGGGAGTCGGCCTGTGTGCGGGAGTCGGCCTGTGTGCGGGAATCGGCCTGTGTGCGGGAGTCGGCCTGTGTGCGGGAGTGGGCCTGTGTGCGGGAGTGGGCCTGTGTGCGGGAGTGGGCCTGTGTGCGGGAGTCGGCCTGTGTGCGGGAGTCGGCCTGTGTGCGGGAGTCGGCCTGTGTGCGGGAGTCGGCCTGTGTGCGGGAGTCGGCCTGTGTGCGGGAGTCGGCCTGTGTGCGGGGGTCGGCCTGTGTGCGGGAGTCGGCCTGTGTGCGGGAGTCGGCCTGTGTGCGGGAGTCGGCCTGTGTGCGGGAGTCGGCCTGTGTGCGGGAGTCGGCCTGTGTGCGGGAATCTGCCTGTGTGCGGGAGTCGGCCTGTGTGCGGGAGTCGGCCTGTGTGCTGGAGTCGACCTGTGTGCGGGAGTCGGCCTGTGTGCAGGGGTCGGCCTGCGTGCAGGGGTCGGCCTGTGTGCGGGAGTCGGCCTGTGTGCGGGAGTCGGCCTGTGTGCGGGAGTCGGCCTGCGTGCAGGGGTCGGCCTGTGTGCGGGAGTCGGCCTGTGTGCGGGAGTCGGCCTGTGTGCGGGAGTCGGCCTGTGTGCGGGAGTCGGACTGTGTGCGGGAGTCGGCCTGTGTGCAGGGGTCGGCCTGTGTGCGGGAATCGGCCTGTGTGCGGGAGTCGGCCTGTGTGCGGGAGTCGGCCTGTGTGCGGGAGTCGGCCTGTGTGCGGGAGTCAGCCTGTGTGCGGGAATCTGCCTGTGTGCGGGAGTCGGCCTGTGTGCGGGAGTCGGCCTGTGTGCGGGAGTCGGCCTGTGTGCGGGAGTCGGCCTGTGTGCGGGAGTCGGCCTGTGTGCGGGAGTCGGCCTGTGTGCTGGAGTCGGCCTGTGTGCGGGAGTCGGCCTGTGTGCGGGAGTCGGCCTGTGTGCAGGGGTCGGCCTGTGTGCGGGAGTCGGCCTGTGTGCGGGAGTCGGCCTGTGTGCGGGAGTCGGCCTGTGTGCGGGAGTCGGCCTGTGTGCGGGGGTCGGCCTGTGTGCGGGGGTCGGCCTGTGTGCGGGGTCGGCCTGTGTGCGGGAGTCGGCCTGTGTGCGGGAATCTGCCTGTGTGCAGGAGTCGGCCTGTGTGCGGGAGTCGGCCTGTGTGCGGGAGTCGGCCTGTGTGCAGGGGTCGGCCTGTGTGCGGGAATCGGCCTGTGTGCGGGAGTCGGCCTGTGTGCGGGAGTCGGCCTGTGTGCGGGGGTCGGCCTGTGTGCGGGAGTCGGCCTGTGTGCGGGAGTCGGCCTGTGTGCGGGAGTCGGCCTGTGTGCGGGAGTCGGCCTGTGTGCGGGGGTCGGCCTGTGTGCGGGAGTCGGCCTGTGTGCGGGAGTCGGCCTGTGTGCGGGAGTCGGCCTGTGTGCGGGAATCGGCCTGTGTGCGGGAGTCGGCCTGTGTGCGGGAGTCGGCCTGTGTGCGGGAGTCGGCCTGTGTGCGGGAGTCGACCTGTGTGCGGGAGTCGGCCTGTGTGCGGGAGTCGGCCTGTGTGCGGGAGTCGGCCTGTGTGCGGGGGTCGGCCTGTGTGCGGGAGTCGGCCTGTGTGCGGGAGTCGGCCTGTGTGCGGGAGTCGGCCTGCAAGATGTTTCCAGTTTAACATTGAAAATGCTGGCGACGTTGTCCCTTTAAGAGAATTTGTGCTGCAGTTTTTTCAGAATTGATAAACTACATTTTTTTATGTGCTTGTAGTAAAGAAAAGTTGAGTACAGAGAGGGTTAATGTATAGCTGGCGACCGCCCGTGGAACGCCAGCAATACAGTGCGCTATTTTTATGCAAAAGCTTCCTTGCATCAGTTCTGCATAAATGTCACCGTTCAATGTAGCGATAGAAATCTGCACAACTTCACAGCGGCGGAGTGAATCCCCACCGAGCCTTTCACTATTGAGATCTCAGGTCTGAATGTGATTAGTTGGTGAACAGTGTAGAATGTTTGCAGGAGCCGCCTGTCCCCGGCAAGCGCTGCCTTTATAGAGGAAGGACTGCTTTATTGTTGTTGGGCTACAGAGTCGGCAATAGAAGAGGATGGCAGATATCACCAAGTGTGATGTGCTCTAATGCTGACTGAGGGCTCCACCCCTGAGCAGCAAGCATTGTAGGCTCCACCCATGAGCAGCAAGCATTGAGGGCTCCACCTCTGAGCAGCAAACTCCACCCATGAGCAACTAATTTCCTGCTTATATTACCATCAGAAAGTAGAAGAGAAACATTTGGCTGATTGCTCCCTATAGCATTGCAGCACCGACCATACCCTCCTCCGCCCCCGAGGTTATGTCCTTTAGTTTCATGCTTCAAATGTTGAATAATATCTCTGGGAACATGAACATTTAGACTTACCACCTCATTGAACATGACTGAGAGTGCGACTCTATTCTGATGTCATACTAACCTTTTCATGCCCCAGGGCATATAGGTAAGCCCTGATGGAAGGGGCTGCAACACTCCAGCGTATGCCACACCCACTCTAGCGCAGGCTACACATGTGTCACGTGACAACAAGTCTTAGATAAGTCATGCATTTGACTTTGAGTCTTTTAGAGCTGCAATTTTGCTGTTAAAAATCCCACAAAACCACAGCCGTATCGCAAGCAATTCGCAGATGCCCGCGGCCTACATTGTTGTCTACGGTAGAAAATCCATGTGTGACTTACCATCTGAAAGCAAAAATGCATCAGGTGTTATACTTCTTGCAGCAGTCAATGCAACCACATAGCCAACCATTAGGGCATTGTCATGGTCTTATTGTTTACTAGGAACAGCTCCGTATTTTTGGTAGTGGCTGTAATTGGTACTGCAGCACAGTCCTAGTCACTTGTATGGGACCTCGCTGCTCTGAGCTCCAATACCAGGCATAGCCATTACCAAAAGTATGGAGCTGTGCTTGACAAACAATGAAGAGGTATCCTCTGTGTAGTGGCTGGCGCTTGTTACTGCAGGCTGGGGTCTCACTGAAATCAACGCGAGCCATGCCTGCAGTTACGAGCGCCGGCCTCTACACAGAGATCGGCGTGGAGACTTCCACTGCTTCTGCTCCGACCTCTGTGTATTTACATGTGCCTACTCAGCTGATCAGTCAGGGTCCCAAGCAACGGACCCCAGCTGGTCAACTATTGATGACCCATCCTGAGGAGACTGCAGGTCATCAGTAGTATTTTCCCTGGAAAACCCCTTTAACTTGTACTTGTTATCCAGTGATGGCGCCCATGAGGTCACAGACTGTCCGTGATCCATCGCTCTCTAAAGGATCCTCTTCAAAGTCTGATGGTCCCCTCGGCACAACAAAGGGGCAGAACCTCCAGTTCACTCCAACATAGAGAAGCGGTTCTGAATGCCACATTGTATTGGTTGGTGGTGACATTAATGGTGACAGTGAAGGGGTGTGCTGGTTACATACAGAAGCGTAGGTCGACTCGAGCCAAGAGAAGGTGGTTGAAGCCAATATCTTCCCCACAGCATGTGATAACATTTGTGATCAGTCATCCCCACCACCTA
This sequence comes from Eleutherodactylus coqui, assembly GCF_035609145.1. Lineage (NCBI taxonomy): Eukaryota > Metazoa > Chordata > Amphibia > Anura > Eleutherodactylidae > Eleutherodactylus > Eleutherodactylus coqui. The sequence continues at coordinate 301,882,279 of NC_089840.1, read as the reverse complement.
GAAAGGCAGAGGTCTGGCAGCCTGGGCTCCACCAGGTTACCTTATGGATATCCTAATACCAAAACAATGAATTCCCAACAGAGGTTGTCGGAAAAAACGGATTAGTTGAAAGTCTTTCTCACTCGATGTTTGAGCAGATCCATGAGGACCATTGGTTGGCTCGAATCCTTGGTGAGTTGAACCAACATGTGCCATAAGATCCCCTATAAGCATGAGCAGGTCATGGTGAGGACTTCAGTGAGGACCACTTGTCGCTGATCATAGGAAGCGTCTTTGTCCATACCATTGGTGTTTTCAGTGGGGGAATAGGCTTGACTTGTGGCCTTCACATCATGAGACTCAGATCAGTTGGCTTCCAGTTGATAAGAGCGGCTTTGGCTTGAGCATCATGTGTGTGGTTGGTATCATGTCCTACATATAAAGGCCCTTTCACACGGATTGAATCATTTGGATGCCTGCAATCTAGTGAGACTGAACAATGATCATTCAGTATAAATGCTGCCCGACTGATCGGCGAATGAGAAGTTGTTTGCTTCTTGTTCATTGTTCAGTCTCTGCACGCAGAAAACTGATCGATGGATCGTCCGTGCGAACAGGCAGTTGTCCATCTAGAAATGACTGCCTGTTTACTGTGAATGGAGGCGGCCAGAACAATCTGCGAGGCGCTCCATTCACTGACGATGCCTGACAGGTGGTCCCGTGTATAAGACAGTTATCTTACCACTTATCCACCTCGTTACACAAATGCACAGGATATCCAACTTACAGCCGTCAGGTTCCCCGAGTGGCTGCGCCAATCTACTGCTTCCTGTTTGTATCACTGAAGAGGGCGACGCACCTCAAGTAACAGATGGTTGCTCGGCAACTTTGTTCCGCTGGTGTCATAGATCGACACTTTTGACCGCTCTCTGACCACGTTTGATTTGATTCTCTTGGGAATGCTGCCGCCACGGCCAACCCTCCTCCTCTCTCATCCAGGCTTGGGACTGGCAATGGCAGAGCTGTTGGGCTGGATGCCCGGTGGCAGTTGTTGATGCCCGGTGGCAGAACTTAATAGTATGGCGGCTGCACTGAGCCGGTTACCTAAGAAACTGAACGCTGAAGAAGAAACTTTTTTAGAAATTTGGTAAAACTTCAGGAAAGGAGAAGGTTTCATTGCAGCGCTGAGCTTTTGACATTTCACAAATGTATTAGAGGATAAGCAGTAATCAGCGGATGGAGACGGCGAGGATTGAGGCGCCGCTCAAAGGCTTTAATAAAGCAGATGAACGGAGAGCAGGAAATCCGTCCGTGGACTCGATGTACCGCCGGCTACACACTTTATTGTCCAGATCTCTAAAATAGCTCCGGCTGCACAGAATGACGTGACCGCGGAGCGGCTTTAGTTACTCTGTCCCGATGCCTATGATACAAGCTAAGAACTCATCAGGGCCCCGTCGTGCCCACCGGGGGCCCCATGCTCCTCCCGAGAAGCATCGCTGTCCTACTATATCCATAATATGGCAGCCAATTAATCGCACTTCACCTACTTCTAACCGGGGAATCCATGAGAAACAAGAACCGCTACAGGCCGCCATACAGGATGAATGCTTCCATACAACACGGATCAATCGGACGACCACGTGTGACGCTTGCATCTTGTTACTTTGTATAACCAAGTAATAATCATCCTTCCATTTAAAGTGTTTTTTGTGTACTTGTAATACCCAGCATGACCGGCCGTCTCTGCCAGCAACTACCAGAGCGACACATGTTTGTGATGTCATAGAATCCAGCCTAAAACCTATCTGTGATGTCATAGTAGTTTACTTGACTGAAATCCGCAGTGATGTCACAGCTTGATGGAAACAGATCTGTGATGTCAGAGATATAAACCAGACAGACGCTTGTGATGTCACAGTGGCTTCCTGACTTTAGGCGATAGGGGTCCGTAGCCTTGGAGACGCCATCGCTCTGGAGTCCCTCCACCATGTTTTCACCATTCATGGCACCCTCTAAACTTTCCATGCACTTATGTCTCTTGATTATACGTATATGAGGGAATATAGAGCAGCTGGAAAAAAGGGGCTCGGCGCTCCGACAGGAGAGATCCAGTGGACTCCCGGACTTAGCAGTACCTGACTACTTGATAAAGCCGTGGTGATGGCGACAAATCGCGTTGTACAGAAGTTTAATGTTTTGCTATGGAATTAAAAGAAAAGATTACTGCTAAGTCCGGGATTCCTCTGGGTCTCCTGTTGGAGCGCCGAGCCCTTTTTTTCCAGCTGCTCTATGTTACCCCTAAACAAACCCCCTTGGAAGGGGTATGATTGGCCCGGCTGTCCGTTTTTTACTGCGCATTTTCCTATTGCGAAGGCTGAAGCGCTGTCCCATATATTTTCTATGCATATATTCTTGGAAGTGATGGCACTGCTGTTGGGGCCGGTGTAGTACTGTTACAGGATGGCCTGATTTTCTGTGCACTACATGGCAGAATGCTCAGCATTGTATGGTGTTACTATAAGGGGAAGAGTTCTCATACTCCTTCCTGGGGCGGAAATGTTGGCTGTATGTTTATGACGGGGCGGAGACGAGCTGAGCGGGAAGGAAGCGTATGTAGAGTGGCGCCCGAGCGGCCTCGCTGTCGCTGGACGGGAAGAGGAAATTAACAAGCTGGAGGCAACTCAACCCCAAAAATAGTGAAAGAATTGATCAGCGAGTGCAGATAGAAGCCGCATCCACACACTGAGCACATGGCTGATGGCACGCGGCTCTCCGGGTGCTCCGCTCACTTGGAAGCGGCTCAGGATGTCACAAATACAATGGGGCTCACTTTGGGATTAAAACTCCGAAATCATGCGGGACTTGGCATCCTCACCCGTCTCTGCCTGTTGTCCCCAGGGTCACCTCCATGATGTCATGGAACTTGTGGGACAAGAACATTTTCACATTACAAGTATGCGGACAGATTCCTTCTCCGCGGTGTGGTTGTCCTTCCTAAGTACCGCTCACTGCGGGCGCTCGGATCACGTTCTCACATGGGAGGAGTTCTCTCATCGTACATTCATAGCCGTGTACCGGAGGGTCAGCCCCAAACCTCGTGCCCTCGGATGAAGAACCTGCGGCTTGTAACATAGACCCCAACAAATTATCCAAAGACACCGATGTCTGCTGACAACACCTTTGTGCCGAACGCTAGAATCAACTCTGATGAATCCAAAGCTTTATCTACCTTCATGTTTTCAGTTGATCACTCTCAGATCTCCGACCCCTCGGCCCGCCTGCCTTCATCCACAACATCCTCGGGGATTCCTTATCACTCAATCGTCTTGGTAATTCCTCACCTTCCTTCTCACATATTTCATTTCTTGTGCAATTCTGGTTCAAAAACTTCTACTGGCCAAAAGGGACATTAATTGGCCAACCTTGTAGATGGCCACTACTGGATGCCATAAACCCGTTCCTGGCTGCAGGCTTCATATGTGCATCGCACTCGGTGGTTTTCAGCCACTTTATCCTCTAAATCCAAAAATTCTACTTTATTCATCCCAATATTCGCAGTAAATTGAAGGTTTGATCATTTGTAAAATCTGCAAAAGTATCCCTTGAATCTCATCATATAAAGGTGATGTCATCGAAGTAGCCACAGCAGCGGGTCAGAGCCCAGCGAGGCAGAATACAAGCATGTTCCCAATATGCCATAAATGAGCATCCCCTGCCATGAAGCTGGTGCCCATGGCGGTACCCTCCTCTGAAGATCTGCCATCAGCCGCCCTTGTGAGTGATTGCCACATGAATGACCAACTGACATGGAGTGGGACTAATAACCAGTATCTCTCCACTGTATGTCCTCACAGCGATGGCCGTCAAAAGGTGGAGCTTGTTTCACTAATGGTTGCCAAATCTAAATGTTGGGACAGATTGGAAGTGAGGGACCCCCAGACTGTGGCCCCCCAGCAGTTACTGCTTCCTTGTGGATTTCTGAGATACAATAAAATACCGGTATGCCATCATATAAATCTGGATTCCCGTCCTATTAGCGGCCGCGCCCCCAAAGCCACGTTTCGGGGATGCTCTAGCCGACCCGTGCCGTCCGCAGTGCCGCCCCCTTCCATCTCTAATTACGTTTTATCATCAGATAACAGACATTCTTATCATATGTAGGTCTCCATTCTCACCGCCTGCAGGACGGACAGCGGCATTGTAGTTTCTCTGTATATCCCCCAACGTTTGGCGCTCCCCTGTGGTTACGCCCCTTTTATAAGGTATGAAAGGCTACAATGTCTCCTCACATTCTTGGCGGAATTCCTTTGAAATTATTATAATTTTTTATCTATTTTCTTAGTTTCTCTGGTTATTTCCGATCTTCACACTTTTCCCCTTCATGCTCCGTATTTTGCTGACAGGGCGTATGAGGTTTTATGTGCGCAGCTCTCTGTATATATGTCTTAGACGCGGCCTTTCTATACATGCTGATTTGCGCACACATGCGAGGTATCGAGGCCGTTACATGGATCCACTCGGAGTCTTTGGGATATATTGATCCCAGAATTCACTAGAGAGAATATGGCCACTGAGGGAAAAGCTGCGGGGTCTTTGGAAGGCATCTGGCACGGTGGACTACATGTACTATGTGTTCTTATTAAACTACTCCTATGTTTGGACTGCGATACAAACGGCCACGCCTGCTGCTTAGCGGGTTGGCACATATCGCATTGGATTTAGTGTGAACTGCACAAGTATAAAGTTTCTGTAACAGTTGGACAATCAGTCCCCGTGGATTGGATATGTGAGTCCTCTCTTGGCATATATGGACTACCACCCCTGCTATCCAGCAGTGTGCAGTGATTGGAACAACAGTAAGTAATGTGATAGACAGAGCCTTGTTTCTTATATTTAAGGACTCTATAGTGGTGGGTCTGTGCCACTGGATTGGTGTGTAGCCAATGTGGTGCTAATATTCAAAAGGGGGTGACCCTGGAAACTACAAGCCTGTAAGTCTGACTATTGTGGGTAAAATGTTTGGGGGGTTTATAAGAGATGCCATCCTGGAGGACCTCAAGGACAATGTCTGTATAACTCCGTATCAGTAGATTTATGTAAGATCACTCCTGTCAGACCACCCTGATCAGCTTCTACAAGGAGGTAAGTTCTAGACTGGACCGGAGAGTCACCAGATCTTGTGTATCTGAACTCCTCCAAAGTGCTTGATATTGTGCAGCATAAAACGTTGGTATATAACATGAGAATGCTCGGTCTGGGCGAGAATGTGGGTAAGGGGGTAACTGGTCGGTGATAGAAAGCAGAGGGGGTTATAAATAGTATATACTCTGATTGGGTCACCGTTAATAGTGGGGGGCACAGGGGGCAGTATTAGAGGGGTCACCATTATTAGTGAGGTACTACAGGAAGTACTATTGGAGGGGTCACTGTTACTAGTGGGGTACCACAGGGGGTAATATTGGAGGGGTCACTGTTACTAGTGGGGTACCACAGGGGGCAGTATAGGAGGGGTCACTGTTACTAGTGGGGTACCACAGGGGGCAGTATTAGAGGGGTCACCATTACTAGTGGGGTACCAAAGAGGGCAGTACTGAAGAGGTCATGGTTACTAGTGGGGTACCACAGGGGGCAGTGTTGGAGGGGTCCCTGTACTTGTGGGGTACCACAGGGGACAGTATTGGAGGGGTCACTGTTGCTAGTGGGGTACCACAGGGGGCAGTATTGGAGGGTTCGCTGTTAGTAGTGGGGTACAACAGGGGCAGTATTGGAGGAGTCATCGTTACTAGTGGGGTACCACAGGGGACAGTATTAGAGAGGTCACTGTTACTAGTGGGGTACCTCAGGGGGCAGTATTGAAGGGGTTGCTGTTACTAGTGGGGTACCATAGGGGGCAGTATTGGAGGGGTTATTGTTACTAGTGGGGTACCACAAGGGGCAGTATTGGAGAGGTAACCATTACTAGGGGAGTAGCACAAGGGGCAGTATTGGAGAGGTCACCATTACTAGTGGGGTACTACAGGGGGCAGTATTGGAGGGGGGCACCGTTATTAGTGGGGTACAACAGGAGGCAGTATAGGAGGGGTCACCGTTACTAGTGGGGTACCACAGGGGGCAGTATTGGAGGGGTCACCGTTACTAGTGGAGTACCACAGGGGGCAGTATAGGAGGGGTCACCGTTACTAGTGGGGTACCACAGGGGGCAATATTGGAGGGGTCACTGTTACTAGTGGGGTACTACAGGGGGCAGTATTGGGCCCTATGCTTAGTAATGTATTTATTAATGACCTGGTAGATGGATTGTGCAGTAAAATATCAATATCTGCCGATGATATAAAATGATGTAAAGTAACACAAGAGGACAGAATGTGGGTACATATAGATCTGGATAAGTTGGGGGGGGGGGCAGAATAGTGTCAGCTGAGGGGTAACACTCATATATGTAAGGTTCTGCCCACGGTAGTAAATACATGTCACCATTACACACTACATGGGAAACCACCGGGGACCCCGACATGGAGAAGGACTGGGGGGGTTATAACTGTAAGCTTAACTGGAGCAACCAGTGTCAGGCAGCTGCTGCCAAGGCAAATAGGATCATTGGGGCATCAGAAGAGGTCTATGGGTGCATGATGACAACATTGCTCTTCCTCTATACAAGTCATTGGTCAGACTGCAACACCCTAGAGGGGTGACCCTGGGCACCTGGCTGACGTGTAGAGCTGGGAGGGTTAAGTGTTGGCTTGTCACGGTGGCACTTACCAGGCTCTGGTCCCGGAGGGATGACACGCAGCCAAGGCCAGAGCAGGATCGCAGGCCAGCTCCCGCACCCCTAGGATAGGGAATGCCAATAAATGGGATGATGGGTGTAGTTAGTAGTACTTATCACTCGTGACACCACCATTCCCACACACTGGTATGTTATGTGGCAGAGAAATAACACATAGACTTGTGTATAGTACCTCGGGGCCCCAGGAGCGGTTAGGGCCCGGTATAACTTTACTTAAAGAAATAACTTTGTCAAACAAACATTCACAGTGATGCAGGTACAATTCTATTGAGTGCCAGCAGGCTAGAGCTCAGAGATAGGGAGGATACACAGGATGACACCGGTCCTACAGTCCACGTTATCCGTACGGCACCGCTCCTGGACTGGGAGTACTGCGGAGGAAGAATAGGGGAAGGGGTCACTCCGCAGACTCTCCAGCAGACAATTATTTACATGAAACTTTAGCAATAACACTCAGTATCATACCTCTGTGCGGTGATCCTGACTCTGGATAGCAGAATAGGCAAAACTTGTAGTGTGAATTGGTAACTGAATGGTGGGTTCTCTAGATATATCAGAGATCAGTACAGAGATCTCTCCCATCATCTATTATACCCAGGACTGTAACAAGGGGGCGCTCTAATAACTATATATAGATATATCAGAGATCAGTACAGAGATCTCTCCCATCATCTATTATACCCTGGACTGTAACAAGGGGGCACTCTAATAACTATGTATAGATATATCAGAGGTCAGTACAGAGATCTCTCCCATCATCTATTATACCCAGGACTGTAACAAGGGGGCGCTCTAATAACTATATATAGATATATCAGAGATCACTACAGAGATCTCTCCCATCATCTATTATACCCTGGACTGTAACAAGGGGGCACTCTAATAACTATGTATAGATATATCAGAGGTCAGTACAGAGATCTCTCCCATCATCTATTATACCCAGGACTGTAACAAGGGGGCGCTCTAATAACTATATATAGATATATCAGAGATCAGTACAGAGATCTCTCCCATCATCTATTATACCCAGGACTGTAACAAGGGGGCACTCTAATAACTATGTATAGATATATCAGAGGTCAGTACAGAGATCTCTCCCATCCTCTATTATACCCAGGACTGTAACAAGGGGGCGCTCTAATAACTATGTATAGTATATCAGGGGTCAGTACAGGGTTCTCTCCATCATCTATTATACCCAGGACTGTAACAAGGGGGCGCTCTAATAACTATGTATAATATATCTGGGGTCAGTACAGAGATCTCTCCCATCATCTATTATACCCAGGACTGTAACAAGGGGGCGCTCTAATAACTATGTATAGATATATCAGAGGTCAGTACAGAGATCTCTCCCATCATCTATTATACCCAGGACTGTAACAAGAGGGGGCTCTAATAACTATGTATAATATATCAGGGGTCAGTAGAGAGATCTCTCCCATCATCTATTACACCAAGGACTATAACAAGGGGGCGCTCTAATAACTATGTACAATATATCAGGGGTCAGTACAGAGATCTCTCCCATCATCTATTATACCCAGGACTATAACAAGGGGGCACTCTAATAACTATGTATAGATATATCAGAGGTCAGTACAGAGATCTCTCCCATCCTCTATTATACCCAGGACTGTAACAAGGGGGCGCTCTAATAACTATGTATAGTATATCAGGGGTCAGTACAGGGTTCTCTCCATCATCTATTATACCCAGGACTGTAACAAGGGGGCGCTCTAATAACTATGTATAATATATCTGGGGTCAGTACAGAGATCTCTCCCATCATCTATTATACCCAGGACTGTAACAAGGGGGCGCTCTAATAACTATGTATAGATATATCAGAGGTCAGTACAGAGATCTCTCCCATCATCTATTATACCCAGGACTGTAACAAGAGGGGGCTCTAATAACTATGTATAATATATCAGGGGTCAGTAGAGAGATCTCTCCCATCATCTATTACACCAAGGACTATAACAAGGGGGCGCTCTAATAACTATGTACAATATATCAGGGGTCAGTACAGAGATCTCTCCCATCATCTATTATACCCAGGACTATAACAAGGGGGAGCTCTCATAACTATATATAATATATCAGGGTCAGTACAGAGATCTCTCCCATCATCTATTATACCCAGCACTGTAACAAGAGGGCGCTCTAATAACTATGTATAGATATATCAGAGGTCAGTAGAGAGATCTCTCCCATCATCTATTATACCCAGGACTATAACAAGGGGGAGCTCTCATAACTATATATAATATATCAGGGTCAGTACAGAGATCTCTCCCATCATCTATTATACCCAGAACTGTAACAAGAGGGCGCTCTAATAACTATGTATAGATATATCAGAGGTCAGTACAGAGATCTCTCCCATCATCTATTATACCCAGAACTGTAACAAGGGGGCGCTCTAATAACTATGTATAGATATATCAGGGATCAGTACAGAGATCTCTCCCATCATCTATTATACCCAGGACTGTAACAAGAGGGCGCTCTAATAACTATGTATAGATATATCAGAGGTCAGTACAGAGATCTCTCCCATCATCTATTATACCCAGGACTGTAACAAGGGGGCGCTCTAATAACTATGTATAGATATATCAGGGTTCAGTACAGAGATCTCTCCCATCATCTATTATACCCAGGACTGTAACAAGGGGGCGCTCTAATAACTATGTATAGATATATCAGGGGTCAGTGCAGAGATCTCTTCCCACATCTATTATACCCAGGACTGTAACAAGGGGGCGCTCTAATAACTATGTATAATATATCAGGGGGCAGTACAGAGATCTCTCCCATCATCTATTATACCCAGAACTGTAACAAGGGGGCGCTCTAATAACTATGTATAGATATATCAGGGGTCAGTACAGAGATCTCTCCCACCATCTATTATACCCAGAACTGTAACAAGGGGGCGCTCTAATAACTATGTATAATATATCAGGGGTCAGTACAGAGATCTCTCCCACCATCTATTATATCCAGGACAGTAACAAGGGGGTGCTATAATAATTATGTATAATATATCAGGGGTCAGTACAGAGATCTCTCCCATCATCTATTATACCCAGGACTGTAACAAGGGGGCGCTCTAATAACTATGTATAGATATATCAGGGTTCAGTACAGAGATCTCTCCCATCATCTATTATACCCAGGACTGTAACAAGGGGGCGCTCTAATAACTATGTATAGATATATCAGGGGTCAGTGCAGAGATCTCTTCCCACATCTATTATACCCAGGACTGTAACAAGGGGGCGCTCTAATAACTATGTATAATATATCAGGGGGCAGTACAGAGATCTCTCCCATCATCTATTATACCCAGAACTGTAACAAGGGGGCGCTCTAATAACTATGTATAGATATATCAGGGGTCAGTACAGAGATCTCTCCCATCATCTATTATACCCAGGACTGTAACAAGGCTGTGCTCTAATAACTATGTATAGATATATCAGGGGACAGTACAGAGATCTCTCCCATCATCCCTTATACCCAGGACTGTAACAAGGGGGCGCTCTAATAACTATGTATAATATATCAGGGGTCAGTACAGAGATCTCTCCCATCATCTATTATACCCAGGACTGTAACAAGGGAGCGCTCTCTACATCTAGAGGATAGAAGGTTTCGACAACACGGTAGGAGGTTCTTTACTGTAAGAGCAGTGAGACTGTGGACCTCTCTCCTGAGGACGCGGTGATGGTGATACGATATAAGAGGTTCTGGACGTCTTTCTTGAGTGTTACAATATTACATGCTATATTGCTGATTACTCAGGAGGGTTGGTGATATTCCTGTGGGGTCTTCAGCGGGGCGGTATTTCAGCGAGTTCTTCTTTTCCGATTGGTTGCGGTGTGAAGACTATGACATGCTGTCCATATGGTTTTGAAGCTGACTATTCGAGTCCTATTTCTTGAAGCTGGTCGGACTATTGGTGCCGCAGACATGTAATAATTGGCGCAGCAGATATTTAGGACTCACTTGTATAACCACATTTTATAGTGACTGGAGGAGTAAGACGCTGGAGCTTTAGAAGGGTCAATGTGGTTCTAATATCTCGAGTGGTGTTTACGGCGAGGGTCCGGCTGGTGAGAGCGCCGATAATCCGCTGCTTACGAACCGACTCCGTTCAGGAAGATCTTCATAAGTATATTTGTTCGTATGTCCGAACCAGTGCTTGTGTGGAGGAGGATACAGTTACCACGAGCGGCGCGACTCGTCGGAGCTGCTGCGGCGGGTGACGGCTGTTAGGAACAGCCGGCACCCGACGTTCGGGTGTTACGTGTGGCCTCCTGCGATAAGATCACGGGATACGATTGTCATGGCAGCCGGGGGGCTTCTGAAAGTCCCCTGGGCTGCCTATGCCGAGTGCCCATCAGGAAGCGCCTATGGCCTGGCTTGATGGAAGCCTGCACAGTACAATGCCGTAGCGTCAGACGGCAGGACAGGCTGCTCGTATCCTGTGAAGTTCATAACTCCAATGTTGGCACGTAGGGGCTATCTGTACATTGTTTTCTATCTTCCCATTTTACATATATAAGGATATGGCTGTGCTGGTTAAGGCTGAACCTCCATTGTGTCAGTGACATCCCGAGCCGAACACCCAGAGAGCCCCATGGTATTAGTCATGTGGGATAGGAAGAGGCGCCTGTCCTGAATAGCGCCCCAGTGTTGTAGTGGCCGTCCACAGACAGTGCCCCCCGGGAAGGAGATAGGCTTCCAAGCTTCCTTACTTTCCCCAGGTAACAAGCGGTTCCTCCATTTCTGACCATCGTGAAGAGAATAACTCTTGGTCGGCCGGCTACAGGACTTGTATTGTTACCCATTTTCACAGCTTTTTGGACTTCCTAAACAGATGGAGTCATCCCAGGTCCCTGGTTGTTTGTTTAGCAATGGCGACCCCCGTGGCTTCTGTCAGCTATCCACGGAGCCCCCGGGCAGTGGAAGCCTACTACAAACCCAACCCTCACTGGGCCATGACCCCCTAGTGATGCAGGCACCATGATCTCCCCGGCTGTACTTGGCCTAGCTCTTCCTGTTATAGAACTGGCCAGGCCAATATCAGCCAGGCTGGCACCGACCTGGACAACCCGGAGGGCACAGAAGCCGCGGGTTCCTTACACTATGACATGCTCAGGACGTTTGTGGTACTAATGCTCGGGTAGTATTATGCTAGGGAATTCTAAAATAGGAGTCAAGATCTCTGACCTCCGCTTCATAGTCTCTTTGTAACAATAGGATATGCTATTAAGTGATGTGCCTCAACAGTGCCTTCTAGAGGAAGGTAGCTACCGAAACAGCTATCTGTATATGGGTATTGGCTTACATCTCTAGTCATGTTACAAGGCTGATTAAAGGGTCTGATATTGACTCGTAGGGCAGATGCCATCCAATAGGTGGCACTGTGCAGGGATTTTGCATTGCTCATTTGCTTAGCTTTTTCCCAGGGAGCATTGCATGGCCTGTAAGACCCCTGAACCCTCATAGTGCTCTCCCCAAGCAGAAACATTAGCCCTGGACTCAGCACACCATAGTAAGAATGTATAGGAGGTGCAGAGCCTGAAGCTACCCGCAGTTGGGAGGTGTTACCAGGCACTCCTTCCTGGGTATTGCAGCCTGTTGGTAAACTTGCTTGTTCGCCTCCAGCCTCATAGTTCTCATTAGTGCAGCTACATTAGACTCTCTTAAGGAATATTAGCGTCCCATAAGTGTGCAGCGCTGCTTCCTCTCCCTGCCACGTTGTCAGATCCCTTCATCACGCCGCACATGGCCACAAGATTACAAGAAGCCGGTTGAGATGTAATTTTCTCCTTAATAAAGGCTGTCATTTCATCTAATATTATGGGAACTGATTAGGATTAAGGAGCCGCACATTAGGGCTGCCACCTCCCCGCTGCACACTTTCTGCCCTTTCGGCAATTATAAATGGCAGCGTTGCGTTTTGGCAGGACGCTCATTTAGAAGCGGAGTTTGTTTATCGGCACTTAATGGAATGCAATTAATCTAAATCACTAGTGGGAGGATGCGTCCGCTGAAGACCCAGGATTGCAAGTGGCAGCTACCCTTAACAAACCAGCTGATCTTTCACCCACAGAAGTCACTGGATATTTGCAAAAAAAAAAAGGGTGTTAATCAGGAGAATTCTCTTCGGTCGCCTCCGCTTCATCCTCAACAGTATCTCCAATCAACAATGTTTAAATGGAGGAAATCGGTTGAAGTCTCGGTGGGTTCTTAAAGGGATAACAGAGAAGGCAGTTCTAACAGTGCTTCAAGGCTGCATTGGAGGGACACACCATGCTATTGTAGTGCTTGGCCACTGTGAGCTCCATGGAAGCTGGGCATGATACTTCCAGGTGATGCGTTGTTGAAGTGGATCATTTGTCTTACTATAATGGGCACCGCCATTTTTTTCCGACCTGAGAGTACAACCTTCGCCTTTACAATCTACTACTGGGCCTCGGGAATCGTGAGCAGCTGAAACACTTTCCTTAGCTATGAGTCCTCCTGGAGCACCGAAGGACAATGCGTCATCTGTAATATACACTATGTTGATAGAAGTACTGGAACACACACATAAGGTGATGAAATTGGATTTTAGTCCCATTTGCCATCCGGTGTTGGACTCCTTTGGCCTCAATGCCTGCAGTCCCCTCCGCAGCCGCTTGCACCAGATCCCCATAGATGTGTAGAGGGATTTGCCTCCATTCCTGGAGGAGCCTCAGATAGTGATGGGGGATGATGGGTGTGTTGGGCGCACGGATTCGGCATCCTAGTTCCTCCTAATCAATGGGATTGAGATACGGACTTTGGGCCAATGAAGCCTGCAGACGTTCTGCTCCCCCACACTGGGTGCCGTATGACATGGCGCTCGTCATGTTGGTGGAGACACGGAGCTGTACCAGAGGATTACCATATGGGAGATGATGCCACATTGTCCGGGATGTCTTTGTACCAATTAGTAGTGAGGGCGGACTTCAAAAAAATTAATGGCCCTAGTCCTTCTCAGCAACCCCCATACCACCCCTCCCCCCTCATAACAGAACCTCCTCCAAACCTCACTGTTGGGACGATACTGTCATTTTGAAACCGCTCTACAGACAACGGCCACACCCAAGTGCGGTAATCACTTAACTTAGGTGATACTCAAGGGGTATCATAGCCTTATCGATCAGATATGTCTAATTGTTATTTAATGCATCAGAGAATGAAGCAATAAGAAACCCTCAAGTGATGTTTCCAAGCTCTTCTGTTTTATTGTTACAATGCAAGATATTATATAGTGTGACAAACCCCACAGTCTAATATTTACATCACACGGCATGTGTGATGCTTCCCTCTTAGTAAATCATTACAAAGGTTAATTATGACAAAGCTGCATGCTCAGCATATGAGACCCTGTTAGTAGAATTTCACTACAATGCCTGCCTTTTGTGCATGCACTTCTTGTTCTGCACATGACACTGCTGCATAAAATATAATTCAACACTTTCACATTTCCACTGTTTTGAATAATAATAATAATAATAATTATTGTAAAATCGGTGGAAAACTATTGGTGTTTCGATATATCGACTTTTGTAAATGCTGTATAAAATAAAGCCGGTCCGGGGTCAATAAAGCAACAAGCAGCAAAAACATTATAGTTTTCTTCTAAAACTTTAAACGGTTGAATTTCTTATTAACTTCTAACTATTAATAACAGGAAGATATATTAGAGTTACAGATGAAACATCTAATATAATGAGGTCTATGAGAAGACGTTCTTTATCACCGGCCCCAATAACCGTTATCTAACATTAATCTGCCGCCCGCTCTCCCTTCACAGCGCTCCTCCAGCAGACAGGATCTCACTGGCTTTTGTAACCATTCTTTCTGCAGGAACCGAAGTAACAACTACAGAGAGATACTTTCTCCCAAGCCGGTACATATGGAGTCCGGTGGGCATATTGCCCTCCATATTTTAAAACGATCGTCTCCTAAACCACCTGGGGGGGGGGGGGCATGTTTAAGTACAAGAAAGTCCTGTTGTTCCATCTAACGTTCTTCATTTTTTTTGAGGTCCCAGGTCTCCTCTACCACCTTCTGATGAGCTCCATAAAGAAAACTCTGCATTTCAAGTTGCCGCTGAGGGACCAACGGTCTCCATGGCAACTTGTAAACAATGCAGGGCCTGGTAATTCCTACAACCCTTCCTTCTCTGTATGACCTCAGAGGGATCGGGGAGGAGGTATGTACTTAGGGACCCTTCATAATGTAGGACCCCACAGGTCCAAATACTCGATCCACTGAGCTATACTATGGTATATGGGCCGTCCCTCTGTTCTGGAACTCCGCCATTCAGACCCTTTGGCCCGGCCGTGTATCCCAAAAGCTGGTAACTTTCTGTTAATTTCTCCTGTTTGTTTAAAAAAATTTTGTGGGAGTTGGGCTGCAGCCTTCGCTGCCGCATCCGCCCTCCTGTACCCTAGTTCTCTCAAGTCATTTCCTTGGTATTAGACTGGACCTCGATAACTTCTACCTTTGGGAAGAGCTAAAACCTGATACAAGAAGGATACCGCCTCTGCATTCCGCATTGGTTTACCCGATGATCCAACAAGATTTCTGCTGCGCCATAATGTGTACCTTGAATCAGTGTAGATGTTAACAGTCTCCCCTTCAGTCAGCTTACATGCTTCAGTGAGCACCATCAGCTCAGCCTCCTGAGCAGATTTCCCAGGAGGGAGTGGTTCTCATCCAATTACCTCATTGTTGGGTACCACTGCATTGGCCTGTTTTGCTTGTCCATTTTCATTGTATCTGGGAACTATCTACAAAAATGTCAAAGTCAGCAATAGCAATGGGAGTTTCAGCAACATTTTCAAGACCCCTGGTCTCATTTTCCAATAACTCTGGACAATCAAGCATTTGCATTTGATGATCCATGTTTTCCCCTCCCTCTCCTGAATTCAGTGGAAGCAATGATTCAGGATTATACATATTCTAATTGTCATATATAAGGGCAGTCCTAGAGCGGTTGCAGAAGGTGGGAGCCTTGGGTTATCCATTCTCTGCAATATCCCACCAATCCCAGAAAAGTGTGCTGTTCCCTGGGGGTTTCTGGGAAGGTGGATGGCCTGAACTGTCTGGATGTTGTCAGTAATGTACCTATTGTCCTGCAAAATGCAGTGACCTAGCAACACAACTGTGGGTTGGCAAAACTGAAGTTTGGACTTGGGTGCCTTGCAGTCATTCTCAGTAAGAAAGTGTAGCAGACTGATAGTCTGCTCCAAGCACTGTTCAATAGTGTCACAACACAAGAGCAAGTAATCAACATATTGAAGCACTGAGGTGCTGAGATATTGTGGGACCCAGTTGTACAAAACAATTTGTAGGGCCTTAAAGTACTGCCCTGCGGAGCTGGCTGCTGCCTGAGGCAACACACCAGCAATATTGCTTGCCTCGATGCGTGGAAGAGAATAGGAGCTGACCACTATCTTTAGGGGTACCCTGAAGAAGTGTTTGTGAGATCCACCACTGTGGAGAAGGTCAAGATGGCTGGTACCTATGAAGGCAACATATGGGAATTTGGCATCACTGGTGACAGTATTAACTGCTCGGTGATCATGGACCATGAGAAAGGTTTGAGGTTGCCAAGACAACCTTTTTATTGGCTGGAAACAATGGAGTGTTGTATGATCCCCTTCTCAAGTTGGGCCTGCTCATTAATACTGGCTTCCTGAGGGCACTTGGAGGGTAATGCCTGATGTTGGGTGGCTGTTGCCTGGTTTGACTTTAACGTCCATCAGAGTAACAAGCGGTCGTCCAACATCCATTTTGTGTTTGGCCCACAGTATCTCTGGTACCGATGCAAGTACTTGTTGCATGAAAAGAGATACATTCTTAAGGGACTGTAACAATAAGCACAAATAGTAGTTAACTGTTGGTTAGTTAGGGGGCTGGTCTCTTTGATACCATTTAGGTATACTCAATTGTTGCTTGTATCACTGTAAACATGTCTGCCACTAATAAGTCGACTGGGCAGGTCTCTGACACAAAAATTCTATCCACATTAAAATGTAATACACTTTAAGTAAACTCTTGTCTTTAATTTGATTCCTTTTGTAATGTACCTATCAAGCTTGTCAAGTGCACAATCATCTCATTACTGTATATAGTATATAGACAATTGTGTATATTACACACACATATATTCCACTCAAATGGAGACACACTTCTCCCTGTTAGGTGCTCCGCATTAAAGAAAGGCATACCTGTTATGCCAGAGAACTCTTACTCATCTTCCTTCCCTCCTCTTACATCACTTAGCTCCATCCCTTGTGGTCTGGCTAACTGTTTGGACATGTCTCTCTCAGTGCATGTTCAGATGTCCAGTGATACACATACCATATAACACAATATAACTTATGGACGGGCCCTTTACACTCTAACAAATTCCCAAAAATATCAGATCTACATTATTTATGATCAAACAACAAGATCCAATATGACAAAAATTACATCCTAATTCCCTGTGCAGCAATAACACAATCCACCAACTCACACATCTCACACCAGCTGCCGCCTCCCCTCCGGAATGCAATGTAAAAGAATACGTAACTCCTTGGAAGCAAATGATGGAACTGTAGAACAGATTTCACTGATTTCTACATGAAACTAACATCTCTCCAAGCAGGTATTTCTCTAGTTTCCTACTACAAGTTCAGCTCTGCTATATTGTCACATTGTGAAGAGTCAGTAGAAGACATATGGGGTGGAGCCAAAGCCACACCAACTGAAGCTGCCCCTCCACTCTCCTCCTTTGTCACAGACAGATTCAAGTCACTATAAAACATCCTTTCATTTCACCTCCAGCACACACTTTCTGTGATCTGCTGCAGCCTCCACATTCACTCTCAAGCGTGCTTCATTTTCCACATCCAGATATCTCGTCTTTGGTGTGCTTATCTCTCTCTTGGCAATCCATAGTTTCCATAAGTGGTAAGATGATCGAGCATGACCTACACTGGGTCACCTCTGTCCTGCAGCTACGATTGTCATTTTCAGAATGACTACCTACCTAACAGGCACCTCCCAGAAGTCTTACCCCTTTAGTGGAGTCCCAGACTCCACCTACCAATTAGCATAACAATCAGATAGCCATTAGATTGAATAAACACCATCCTACCAGTATGAGACTGTTGAAGGTTTCAATGTACACGTATCCAGTACTGATCAATCTCAGAACATTTTACATTCTTTGGACCTCTATTCACATGCGCTAACAAGTCCAAGCTGAAGCGTAGGCTTCACTTCTTAAGACCCAGATTCATCAGACATAAGAGAATTTGTCACTACTCTACTCACTGTGTCTTTCAGGACATACAGGGTTAACTGAGAACAGCCCTTGCCTTCCTTAGCTCTGTAGTGTAACAAAACTCAGGGAAGAAGGGGCGTAAGGAGGGACATTACTTGTGCCAACTATTCTGTCTTCCCCACACGGTGCTGTATGGGTGATATACTCGAATGATGTATGTTAGATCACTATTTAATGCAAGCGATAGAAGCACAACATGCAAGCTTAAAACTGTGACCGTGTCTCCAACTTCTGTAACAACATCCCCACGGCGATATAATGGACCATTATAACTTTAAGAATCCTATGATCCTGCTTGTATAACAAACAAACACTTCAAACAGTCCAGACATCTTCATTCACACAAAGTACACTGATTGATAATAATTGGGCAAGTGAAATAGAGACCGAGGATTGTACCTTTCTGAATACACCAGACCTGTTTGCTGTTTGCTATCAACTCTCAGTGAGGGAGCATGTAGCAAGCCTAGCATTTTGCAGTAGTTCACTGCCCTGACTTTCTTGCCCTGCATGTTATATTGCACAGTCTGTGGTGCAATCAGCAGGGAGGGAGTAATTGAATGCAAACCCTATGCTGTCCCAGGATGATTCAGGCATTCAGAGACATTCTGGCCAAATGGTTAGTAAACCCACTAGAGTGTGTATGTAATGTGTGCAGAGACACCCACATGCTGTAATAGCAGGAGGAGCAATGACTGTGCAGATCATTATAACAGCATCTGCAGATCTGTCGGCCTGCAGTCTGTAAACTCCTGTGAAGATAGCAGCATCCCATAAGGAAATCCCCCTGTGTCTTTCTTATTACAGAAGCTCTGTACCTAACGACAGAGAGTGGATTGCAGAGACGTGGGGAGACCCCTAGTGGCAGACACTTCAAACGTGATTTACAGGGGTAACGTAATGACTAGAGATGAGCGAACGTACTCGTCCGAGCTTGATACTCGTTCGAGTATTAGGCCTCCTTCCCACGAACGGATTTCCGCCGCGTAATTCGCGGCGAAAATCCGCTGCGTTGCCCGCAGCTATTAGGTTCTATTGAACCTAATAGCTCCATGCTCACGATGCGTAATTCCACCGCGGAATTACGCACCGCGATTTCTCCCGTCCTCACCCGCAGCATGCTCTATTTTCTGCGGGCGAGGACGGGCTGTACGCACTGACGGCTTCCATTGAAGTCAATGGAAGCCGTCCATTCACGCTATCTCCCGCTGTAACCAGCGGGAGATAGCGTGAAAAAACGCTTTCCCGCCCACCGCCGCGCGTCATATGACGTCATATGACGCGCCCGGCCGCGTCACGTGACACGGCCGGCCGCGGCACGTGACACGGCTGGTGACGTGCGGCGGTGGGCGGTGACGGGCGGTGACGCGCGGTGACGCGGCGGCGGTGGGCGGGGAAGCGATTTCACGCTATCTCCCGCAGGTAAGTATAGGGGCTCTGGGGGGCGCCGTGACGGGCTTCACAGCGTAATATTACGCTGCGGAGCCCGTCACGCTCGTGGGAAGGAGGCCTTAGCGTGTTCGAGATGCTCGTTACTCGTGACGAGTACCACGCGATGTTCTGGTTACTTTCACTTTTATCTCTGAGACGTTAGCGCGCTTTTCTGGCCAATAGAAAGACAGGGAAGGCATTACAACTTCCCCCTGCGACGTTCAAGCCCTATACCACCCCCCTGCAGTGAGTGGCTGGCGAGATCAGGTGTCACCCGAGTATATAAATCGGCCCCTCCCGCGGCTCGCCACAGATTTATTCTGACATAGATGAGGGAAAGTACTGTTGGTGCCGGAGCTGCTATAGGGAGAGCGTTAGGAGTTATTGTAGGCTTCAAGAACCCCAACGGTCCTTCTTAGGGCCACATCTAACCGTGTGCAGTAGTGTGGAGGCTGCTTTTTGCAGTGTTGCACTTTTTTTTTTTTTTCGATATCGGCCGTGCAGAGCATTGCGCCCTGCAGTAATTATACATACTCCAGGGCCAGTAGTGGTGGTGAGGCTGGGACAGAAGACATATATTTATTGAATATAGGCAGTGGGCCTTTCCAAAAACATTTGGGGAAAAAAATCTATTTGGGCTGCCTGTGACTGTCCTCAGTGTACTGGGTCTGTGCTGCGTGTAGTTGTCCTCCTAATTCATACGCAGCCAGCTAAGTGTTACAGCAGGCTTGCGCAAAATTATTTCCTGGCTCTGCTGTGCGTTCCGTAAGCGAAGTCAGCCTCCAACCACAGGCCAATAAGCGGCAAATTTAATTACAGCGTTCTGTTTCTGCACTACTGGTAATACACCATGCTGAGGGGTAGGGGTAGGCCTAGAGGACATGGATGCGGGCGAGGACACGGAGGCCCAAGTCAGGGTGTGCGCACAGGCCGAGCTCCTGATCCAGGTTTATCGCAGCCGACTGCTGCGGGATTAGGAGAGAGGCACGTTTCTGGCGTCCCCACATTCATCTCACAATTAATGGGTCCACGCGGGAGACCTTTATTAGAAAATGAGCAGTGTGAGCAGGTCCTGTCGTGGATGGCAGAAAGTGCATCCAGCAATCTATCGTCCACCCAGAGTTCTGCACCGTCCACTGCTGCAACTCTGAATCCTCTGGCTGCTGCTTCTCCTTCCTCCCAGCCTCCTCACTCCATTACAATGACACATTCTGAGGAGCAGGCAGACTCCCAGGAACTGTTCCCGGGTCCCTGCCCAGAATGGCCAGCAATGGTTCCTCTCCCACTGGAGGAGTTTGTCGTGACCGATGCCCAACCTTTTGAAAGTTCCCGGGGTCCGGGGGATGAGGCTGGGGACTTCCGGCAACTGTCTCAAGACCTTTCAGTGGGTGAGGAGGACGATGACGATGAGACACAGTTGTCTATCACTCAGGTAGTAGTAATTGGAGTAAGTCCGAGGGAGGAGCGCACAGAGGATTCAGAGGAAGAGCAGCAGGACAATGAGGTGACTGACCCCACCTGGTTTGCTACGCCTACTGAGGACAGGTCTTCAGAGGAGGAGGCAAGGGCAGTAGCAGAGCAGCTTGCAAGAGGCAGTGCGGTGGCCAGGGGTAGAGGCAGGGCCAGACCGAATAATCCACCAACTGTTTCCCAAAGCGCCCCCTCGCGCCATGCCACCCTGCAGAGGCCGAGGTGCTCAAAGGTCTGGCAGTTTTTCAGTGAGAGTGCAGACGACCAACGAACAGTGGTGTGCAACCTGTGTCGCGCCAAGATCAGCCGGGGAGCCACCACCACCAGCCTCACCACCACCAGCATGCGCAGACATATGATGGCCAAGCACCCCACAAGGTGGGACGAAGGCCGTTCACCGCCTCCGGTTTGCACCACTGCCTCTCCCCTGTGCCCCAACCTGCCACTGAGATCCAACCCCCCTCTCAGGGCACAGGCACTACCGTCTCCTGGCCTGCACTTACACCCTCACCTCCGCTGTCCTCGGCCCCACCCACCAATGTCTATCAGCGCACCGTCCAGCCGTTGCTAGCGCAAGTGTTGGAGCGCAAGCGCAAGTACGCTGCCACGCACCCGCACACTCAAGCGTTAAACGTGCACATAGCCAAATTTATCAGCCTTGAGATGCTGCCGTATAGGGTTGTGGAAACGGAGCCTTTCAAAAGTATGATGGCGGCGGTGGCCCCGCACTACTCGGTTCCCAGTCGCCACTACTTTTCCCGATGTGCCGTCCCAGCCCTGCACGACCACGTCTCCCGCAACATTGTACGTGCCCTCACCAACGCGGTTACTGCCAAGGTCCACTTAACAACAGACACGTGGACAAGCACAGGCGGGCAGGGCCACTATATCTCCCTGACGGCACATTGGGTGAATTTAGTGGAGGCTGGGACAGAGTCAGAGCCTGGGACCGCTCATGTCCTACCCACCCCCAGAATTGCGGGCCCCAGCTCGGTGGTGGTATCTGCGGCGGTGTATGCTTCCTCCACTAAACCACCCTCCTCCTCCTCCTCCTACGCAACCTCTGTCTCGCAATCAAGATGTGTCAGCAGCAGCAGCACGTCACCAGCAGTCGGTGTCGCGCGGCACGGCAGCACAGCGGTGGGCAAGCGTCAACAGGCCGTGCTGAAACTACTCAGCTTAGGAGATAAGAGGCACACGGCCCACGAACTGCTGCAGGGTCTGACAGAGCAGACCGACCGCTGGCTTGCGCCGCTGAGCCTCCAACCGGGCATGGTCGTGTGTGACAACGGCCGTAAGCTGGTGGCGGCTCTGCAGCTCGGCAGCCTCACGCACGTGCCATGCCTGGCCCACGTCTTTAATTTGGTGGTTCAGCGCTTACTGAAAAGCTACCCACGCTTGTCAGACCTGCTCGGAAAGGTGCGCCGGCTCTGCGCACATTTCCGCAAGTCCCACACGGACGCTACCACCCTGCGCACCCTGCAACATCGGTTTCATCTGCCAGTGCACCGACTGCTGTGCGACGTGCCCACACGGTGGAACTCTACGCGCCACATGTTGGCCAGGCTCTATGAGCAGCGTAGAGCTATAGTGGAATACCAACTCCAACATGGACGGCGCAGTGGGAGTCAGCCTCCTCAATTCTTTACAGAAGAGTGGGCCTGGTTGGCAGACATCTGCCAGGTCCTTGGAAACTTTGAGGAGTCTACCCAGGTGGTGAGCGGCGATGCTGCAATCATTAGCGTCACCATTCGTCTGCTATGCCTCTTGAGAAGTTCCCTGCAAAGCATAAAGGCAGACGCTTTGCGCTCGGAAACGGAGGCGGGGGAAGACAGTATGTCGCTGGATAGTCAGAGCACCCTCCTGTCTATATCTCAGCGCGTTGAGGAGGAGGAGGAGGAGCATGAGGATGAGGAGGAGGGGGAAGAGACAGCTTGGCCCACTGCTGAGGGTACACATGCTGCTTGCCTGTCATCCTTTTAGCGTGTATGGCCTGAGGAGGAGGAGGAGGAGGAGGAGGATCCTGAAAGTGATCTTCCTAGTGAGGACAGCCATGTGTTGCGTACAGGTACCCTGGCACACATGGCTGACTTCATGTTAGGATGCCTTTCTCGTGACCCTCGCGTTACACACATTCTGGCCACTACGGATTACTGGGTGTACACACTGCTCGACCCACGGTATAAGGAGAACCTTCCCACTCTCATACCCGAAGAGGAAAGGGGTTCGAGAGTCATGCTATACCACAGGACCCTGGCGGACAAACTGATGGTAAAATTCCCATCCGACAGCGCTAGTGGCCGAAGGCGCAGTTCCGAGGGCCAGGTAGCAGGGGAGGCGCAGAGATCAGGCAGCATGTACAGCGCAGGCAGGGGAACACTCTCTAAGGCCTTTGCCAGCTTTCTGGCTCCCCAGCAAGACTGTGTCACCGGTCCCCAGTCAAGGCTGAGTCGGTGGGAGCACTGTAAAAGGATGGTGAGGGAGTACGTAGCCAATCGCACGACCGTCCTCCGTGACGCCTCTGCCCCCTACAACTACTGGGTGTCGAAGCTGGACACGTGGCCTGAACTAGCGCTGTATGCCCTGGAGGTGCTTGCTTGTCCTGCGGCTAGCGTCTTGTCAGAGAGGGTGTTTAGTGCGGCTGGGGGAATCATCACAGATAAGCGTACCCGCCTGTCAACCGACAGTGCCGACAGGCTAACACTCATCAAGATGAACAAAGCCTGGATTTCCCCAGACTTCTCTTCTCCACCAGCAGACAGCAGCGATACCTAAGCAATACGTAGGCTGCACCCGCGGATGGAAGCATCGTTCTCTATCACCATCCAAAACGGGGACATTTCTGCTGCATCAATCTGTGTCTAATATTCCTCCTCCTCCTCCTGCTCCTCCTCCTGAAACCTCACGTAATCACGCTGAACGGGCAATTTTTCTTAGGGCCACAAGGCTCACTCATATAATTTTTGTAAACAATTTTTATACGTTTCAATGCTCATTAAAGCGTTGAAACTTGCACCTGAACCAATTTTTCGTTACACTGGGCTGCCTCCTGGCCTAGTTACCACTAAAGCCACATTAACCAAAGCGATTAATGGGTTTCACCTGCCCTCTCGGTTGGGCATGGGCAATTTTTCTCAGGTACATTAGTACTGTTGGTACACTAATTTTTTGGGGGCCCTCGCCTACAGTGTAATCAAATTAATTTTTTGCCCACCTGCATTAAAGCTGACGTTACATCAGCTGTGCTGGGCACTGCAATGTGATATTTCTGTGTACCGCCGGTGGCTTCCTGGCACCCACCCATGCTGTCGGTCCACACGGAGTTGTAACTGCATGTGTCCACTTCTAAAGAACCCCAGTCTGACTGGGCATGCAGTGTGGGCCGAAGCCCACCTGCATTAAACATGACATTACCTCAGCTGTGATGGGCAATGCAATGGGATATATTTATTTACCGCCGGTGGCTTCCTGGCACCCACCCATGCCATGGGTCCACAGGGAGTTGTAGCTGCATGTGTCCACTTCTAAAGAACCCCAGTCTGACTGGGGCATGCAGTGTGGGCCGAAGCCCACCTGCATTTAATCGGACGTTACCTCAGCTGTGCTGGGCACTGCAATGGGATACATTAATGTACAGCCGGTGGGTTCCAGGGAGCCACCCATGCTGTGGGTGCACACAGAATTCCCATTGCGGAGTTGTACCTGCCTGTGACTATTTATAAAAAACCGCGGTCTGACTGGGGCATGCAGACACCTTGACAGAATGAATAGTGTGTGGCACATAGGTTCCCCATTGCTATGCCCACGTGTGCAGCTCCAGATGGTGTTGGCACAGGATTATATTTCTCATTGCTTCTGTACAGCATTGTGGGCTATCGCCCCGCCCCTTTTAAAGAGGGTCGCTGCCTCGCCGTGCCAACCCTCTGCAGTGTGTGCATGCGGTTCCTCCTCATGGCAGACACATTTATAAATAGACATGAGGGTGGTGTGGCATGAGGGCAGCTGAAGGCTGTGCAGGGACACTTTGGTATGTGCTGTGGACACTGGGTCGTGCGGGGGGTTGGGCAGCATGTAACCCAGGAGAAGTGGCAGCGGAGTGTCATGCAGGCAGTGATTGTGCTTTGTTGGAGGTAGTGTGGTGCTTAGCTAAGGTATGCCTTGCTAATGAGGGCTTTTCAGAAGTAAAAGTTGTTGGGGGGGGGGGGCCCACTCTTGCCGCTATTGTGGCTTAATAGTGGGACCTGTGAACTTGAGATGCAGCCCAACATGTAGCCCCTCGCCTGCGCTATCCGTTGCTGTGTCGTTCCCATCACTTTCTTGAATTGCCCAGATTTTCACACATGAAAACCTTAGTGAGCATCGGCGATATACAAAAATGCTCGAGTCGCCCATTGACTTCAATGGGGTTCGTTACTCAAAACGAACCCTCGAGCATCGCGATAATTTCGTCCCGAGTAACGAGCACCCGAGCATTTTGGTGCTCGCTCATCTCTAGTAAAGACATTTTTAATGCATTGTATGTTACACAAATGATAAGATGCATACAAGCTTGCAGAAGAACAGACGTCTGATAAGTTACTGGCTCTTTAATCCCTATGGGAAATGGACTATTTTGGCCAAACACAATGTGCTTTCCTTTTTTTTTTTTTTGTAACAACGGAAGGAAAAGTGCGAAAAACTTGAAAAAAAAATACTTCATTGACCTTTTCCACATTTTATGTTCCTGTAAGGGACTTGAGCCTGCGATGCTATGATTGTTTTGATAATACACTGTAGTACTTCGGTACTACAACATTTTATCGCTAATCATAGCGATCACAGGACATAGCAGAACTGGACGCTATTGACTGGCTGCTGATTGGTCCTCCACTATTATATCGCAGAGGGCTGATGATATCGCTGAGAGCGCCCTCCCTCTGGGAGCCTTTTACATGCCACGATGAATGTTAAGGTTAATGGATTGGTACTCTCACCGATTCCTGCTGTTGCAGTGAGACCGGCTGTCAGTCACAACCAGCTCCGGATGGTGCAGGCTCGGCTTCTGAGTCCGCGCCATCCATAGGACGTAACTGTATGCCCATTCTTGGGAGCCCCTTCTCCTCAGGATGAAGTTCCTTGATTATTAGAGAGACCTCCAGTGGTGTCCTTCCTTACATGCTTTCGTTGCTGGACGTATCCTGATGCTATGATATTCTCTTGGCAGATGTATATGCTATATGTGGCCACCCAGTGGTTGAGATGTGCATTGCAGCCCACCATGTGTTTTGAAATTGGGGTCTTTAAAGAAAACTGTTGGAAGATAAAAGTAGAGACCCCTGTTACACTGCTACATGATGAGCCACTATGGAGCCCTTCTATGCCCTCACACCGCGCTGCGCCGTCCGCCCCGCTTACTGCTGATGCTTTTTATCACTGTTGGACAGATATGTGAACCCTCTGCTCGCACACCCATAAACCTGCTTTATTCCTTCTATGGAGGCTTGTAGAAGACCCTTTGATCTCCTTTTAATGCCTGCCTCATGTAATGCTTCAGCCCCGTCCTGTCATGAAAAGGTTAATAGCGTTCCATATAAAAACAACTTTGAACATCAACTTGATGAACATGAAGCCGTTTTCTAGCTGGCGGATTCTGAGCGCCGTCTGCAGACGTGTTTTATGTGCGGAGAGCTTCCAGCAGCCATTGAAGTGACGGCAATCTAACACGTTGTGGCTGCGAGCCATCTTGTGGCGTTGTCACATTTGCTCTGGTGCGGCGCCCGCAGTCATCTGACGCTCACTTGTCTTCTGTTTCCTCTCCTTGTGATCACTGGGGCCTCCGCCGCTTCTTCCTTTTATGCTGATTTAAACAGAAAACTATCATGAGCGATGAGAGAGAATTGTGTAACGGTAAAGAGAGTGAAAGGAAACGGACTGCGCTTCACCAGCCGTCCTGAAGGCGGCCCTACAGTTATCCTGCCGCAACGCTCCCTGCAGGACTCATAGATGGTTGAGTCTGGGATACGTATGTAATGACCTGCGCAAGGGCAACCCATGGCACTGCAGAGAGCGGGCACAGCCCTAGCGGCAGAGAGCAGGCAAAGCCCATGGCACTGCGGAGAGCGGGCACAGCCCTAGTGGCAGAGAGCAGGCAAAGCCCATGGCACTGCGGAGAGCGGGCACAGCCCTAGTGGCAGAGAGCAGGCAAAGCCCATGGCACTGCGGAGAGCAGGCACAGCCCTAGCGGCAGAGAGCAGGCAAAGCCCATGGCACTGCGGAGAGCGGGCACAGCCCTAGTGGCAGAGAGCAGGCAAAGCCCATGGCACTGCGGAGAGCGGGCACAGCCCTAGTGGCAGAGAGCAGGCAAAGCCCATGGCACTGCGGAGAGCGGGCACAGCCCTAGTGGCAGAGAGCAGGCAAAGCCCATGGCACTGCGGAGAGCGGGCACAGCCCTAGCGGCAGAGAGCAGGCAAAGCCCATGGCACTGCGGAGAGCGGGCACAGCCCTAGCGGCAGAGAGCAAGCAAAGCCCATGGCACTGTGGAGAGCAGGCACAGCCCTAGCGGCAGAGAGCAGGCAAAGCCCATGGCCCTGCGGAGAGTAGGCACAGTCCTAGCGGCAGAGAGCAGGCAAAGCCCATGGCACTGCAGAGAGCGGGCACAGCCCTAGCAGCAAAGAACAGAAAAGCCCATGGCACTGCAGAGAGCAGGCACAGCCCTAGCGGCAGAGAGCAGGCAAAGCCTATGGCACTGCAGAGAGCGGGCACATCTCTAGCAGCAGAGAGCAGGCAAAGCCCATGGCACTGCAGAGAGTGGACACAGCCCTTGCAGCAGAGAGCAGGCAAAGCCTATGGCACTGCAGAGAGTGGACACAGCCCTAGCGGCAGAGAGCAGGCAAAGCCCATGGCACTGCGGAGAGCGGGCACAGCCCTTGCGGCAGAGAGCAGGCAAAGCCTATGGCACTACGGAGAGTGGACACAACCCTTGCGGCAGAGAGCAGGCAAAGCCTATGGCACTGCGGAGAGCAGGCAAAGCCCTAGTGACAGAGAGCAGGCAAAGCCCATGGCACTGCAGAGATTGAGCACAGGCCTAGCGTCAGAGAGCAGGTAAAGTCCATAGCACTGCGGAGAGCGGGCACATCCCTAGCGGCAGAGAGCAGGCAAAGCCCATGGCACTGCGGAGAGCGGGCACATCTCTAGCAACAGAGAGCAGGCAAAGCCCATGGCACTGCAGAGAGCGGGCACATCCCTAGCGGCAGAGAGCAGGCAAAGCCCATGGCACTGCGGCGAGCAGGCACAGCCCTAGTCGCAGAGAGCAGGCAAAGCCCATGGCACTGCGGAGAGCAGGCACAGTCTTAACTGCTCCTGTAGGTGTCCATCCTCCCCTCCTCTGGAGTTAGTTAACCCTTAATGATGTGGCCCTTTTTTAATTCTTGGTTTCTCCTCCCACTCTCAAAAAACGTTATGAGGTATGGCACGGCTGCCTTTAGTCCTATGAGGTTTTGCAACACGGCTGTGTAGTTTGTAAGGGGGGGAGTTAAATGCTTTTCAGTATCTAGGAAAGCTGAGTGCAGAAGGGGACTTTGAAACAATTAGAATATGAGCTAAGGACAGGAACAGCCTTCACAACGCAGTGACTCCTCCTCCCCATGTTGGAGCGGGCCACCGCCAGACCTGATAGCTTTGGGAGCCAATTAGAACAAAGGAACTTCTCTCAAACAAAGGGGGAAATGTAATTTGGAAATTATGATTGATCTGTACTCTGTAGGCCATCGGTGAGGGTATTTTACAGAACGTCACATCCCCACGGACACAGGTACTCCCATCATGGTGAGACGCTCAGAGACCCTGGAGTCGCAGATCTATGAAAATATGTATCTGAATTCATTCGAGGGTGGGCTCAAACCATATGAAAAACCATGAGAGGAAACTCAGCCGCCATATTTTCATTGTGGGCCCCACCCACACGGAGTTATGGAGGAAACATGGATTTCAGTGTTCATGTGCTCCGATGTACGCCAAACCCCCATGGGGGATGCAGGGAGCTGAATGGCAGTCACCTCACCGCCATCGACTGGTGTTCAGGGTCAGCCCCTTGGAGTGCAGTGTGTGCGGACTGCCCTGTAATTCCCTGTGACTCCACACATAGATTGGGAGCACTCTTTACGTCCATCCTTTATTTTACTGTCTGTGAACACCTCATGCGTGCCTCGTGCCTCTTACCTTGTGACATCATTCTGTGTATTTATCTGTAAATAAGGACCGCTATCTTTTTAGAATTCAACTCTCAATTAATTAGTGAACCTCGTCCGTGTTAACAGGAAGCCATATCTCTAAAGACACAATTGTGGGTAATTAGTATTCAGGTTCAATGCCTCGTTGGGTACAGTCACTCCTCCATCTAAGCCTCCCCTCGCCCATGTGACACATATGACTTTTTTACGTGGCGTCGCGGTCCAGGGCTTGGCTTTTATTGTGGGATGAGAATTATTTTTCAGTGGTTTTATATAATATTCCATATAATGTGCTGCTAAGCGGTGAAGTGGAGACTGGGCCGTGCTTCAGCTGCATGCACTCTGTGGGGAAGGGGCCTGATGACTGCATCCTGGGCTCGCTGCACTGATGACCGGATTTAGTTCGGGGTTTTTTTTTGCAATACGATGTTTCAAATAAATTGTCTTTAAAACCAAATAACTCCTTACTGTGTTTTCTGCTGATGTCACCATACAGGATACATATTCCCACTATTTTGAGCCGACGTTTACGGACAAGACAAGACCAAATATGTTTTGGGTTTTTTTGTTCTGACTTTTTTATTAGTATGAGAAAAAAGTTTTTTGCACTTTTAGTATACTTTGTTTTTCTTATCTTTATTTTCACAAATTTTTTCAAAGTTCCTACAGGGGACTTGAACTTGTGATTATTTGCTGGTCAGTACATTACTGCAGTATAATAATTATTATCATACACTGCAGTACTTCAAGTGGTATATGCTATTTTTGCTGGCATTCATTTAGAACAGATCACATGCCCGTGGCAGCTGTGGGAGCCTTCAGGAGGCCCTCGGCTGCTATGGCAACTGAAGGTCATCTCATGATCCCACCGTAGGGGGCAGGGGGGGGGGGCTCTTGGGACCCTTGAACTTGGGTGGGGGCATTCAGCAGCAGCACTGATCACCGCTATTACATGTGGGTTTCTG
Source organism: Eleutherodactylus coqui (assembly GCF_035609145.1). Classification (NCBI taxonomy): domain Eukaryota; kingdom Metazoa; phylum Chordata; class Amphibia; order Anura; family Eleutherodactylidae; genus Eleutherodactylus; species Eleutherodactylus coqui. The sequence goes on along the minus strand of NC_089840.1, from coordinate 301,852,042 downwards.
CTGTCAAACACAACCCCCAATGTTGGAGGGCGCACATTTATGTCCAAGAGTGTGGAGGGGGTAAAAGGGCTTTCTGAGTTACTCAAAAATTTGACAGAGGTCAAGAAATAGTTAAAAACACCATACAAAACTGCATCGGCTGTTCCCAACTGGCAGCCATCCAGCGCTGTCATTCCCACCCTCACCTTTGGGCTTTGTTAACAAGGTGCAGCAGATATGTAAGGGGTTAAATACCACCGAAGCTGCCGTGTATTTGGGGAGGCGAGGTCCGTTATGTAACTGCTGAGGTTTTTAGGCATTACTATGTATATTATGCAACTGGTTTTTGTAACCGTCTCTGTTGTGGCCCCTGTGGACATGGTGTTGGTCACAGAAGGGGTACATCACAGGGTGCATGCTGGGTGGGGCATATGCATCTGCTGGGTAAATGGGAAGGCACACCATGCCCTCAGGGTGGTGCCTTTTTGCTATAAGAGGCAGGATGTGGCAGCAATGTTTTTGTACTGGTTGCTCTGGTGTGAGGCGGGTGTAAGGTTGGGTGTGGAAAAGCCTTAACAGCCTGTTGTGGGAGAGGTTGGGTGCAGCATGAAAACGTAACCCGTGAACACCTCCCGAGCGCCCTGGTCAGAGCGGAGGGGGCTGATCTGTCGCACCAGTGTAGCTGTGGCAGCTCTGCTCGTGGATCTGCAGTACCGCTGAGATAGTGGAAGTCCGCCATTAAAAGACTGGGAGTGCGAACCACTGAGGGCCGTAGGGAGCGTCCGTGGCGTTACACCAACCTGATAGCTACAAAGACCGAGCAGTCAAAAGGCCGTAAGTGTATGAAGAGACGGAGACGCGTTCCTGCGGGGGGCGCCGAACAGGCAGCGTTACCAACTAGGACAGTGATGGGCAACCTTTTAAGCTCGGCGTGCCAAAATTCGCCAAAAAACCCAAACATAACTCGAGTGGTGTGTCACTTAGAGAAAAAATCCATAAATTTGCGATATTTATAGTTTAAATAACAAAAATGTATAATTGTAATATATAACTGTATTTAACCCCTTAACGACCAGCCCATAGTGTTTTTACGTCCTCCCGAAGGTGGCTTTATTCTCTGAGGACGTAAAAACATGTGTCCTGCAGAGAATAAAGCCCCTCGGGCTCTGGACGTGACAGCTCCATGCTGTCGGTGTCCGCAGGTAGCCGACAGCATGGAGCTGTCATCCCGAGCTGCGGGGACCCCCCCCCCCCTCCCCGGCAATGCGATCGGCGCTATCCAATGGATAGCGCCGATCGCAAATAAGTAAATAAAAGTTTGAAAAAAGTTAAAGATTCAGCTGCCCTGATGGATCGGATCCATCAGGGCACCTGAAATTACTCACCCGGGTCCGCCGCACTGCTCCCCGCTCTCCTGGTCCTCCGGGTCCCGAAGCCGGCGTTCTGTGCATGCGCGCCAGGCGGCATTACGTCAGCCGCATGCGCAGAAGGCCTGGCGGCCCGGGAATTTTATGATCTCCTGGCTCTCGGCTCCTGTAGGTAGCCGGGAGGCAGGAGATGTCAGCGGGGACCGCGGTGAGCGGTCCCCAGTACCGCGATTGCTGTTATCCAATGGATAACGGCGATCGCGGAAAAGTGAAGAAAAGTGTAAAAAAAGAAAAGCTTCACCTCCCCTCATGGATCGGATCCATGAGGGAAAGTGAAAATACTCACCCCGCTCCCTACATGTCCTCCGGCCGGTGTCGGGACCCTCCGCTGGCTTCTGCGCATGCGCTGATGTGGCGCGCATGCGCAGAAGGCCGGCGATCCCAGCAAATTCAAAATCTCCCTGCACCCGGCTATCACATATAGCCGAGTGCAGGGAGATATGACTGGGGACCGCTGTGTGCGGTTTCCAGTCATATGATCACCGTTATCCATCAGAGAACAGTGATCATATAAAGTTAAAAGTTAAAAAAAGTTAAAGTTTCATCTCCCCTTACGGATCGTATCCGTAAGGGGGGATGAAATTACGTACCCAAGGTCCCGTATTTGTTCCCTGGTGGGATGTTGATCCGCGGACCTTATCCCAGCTTCGGCGCATGCGCCCGTCAGCACGGGGGGGGGGGGGGTCGTGGTATGCGGTTACTGGTCACGTGATCGCCGTTATCCAATGCATAATGGCGATCACGTAAAAGTTCTTTAAAAAGTGGCAGTTTCATTTCCCCTCACCGATGCGATCGGTTGGGGGAGATGAAACATCTTCTCGGAGGCTTCCGCATTTGAATCCAGATGCGATTATCCTCCATGGATCCTGCCAGCTTCTGGGTATGCGCCCGCCGGCAAAACGCCGGACACATTCGCAGGAGCCGGGGAGCCCAGGAAATTTTAAATCTCCTTGCTCCCAGCGACCAACGGTCGCTGAGTGCTTGGAGCAGTGACCGGAGACCTCGTTGAGCGGTCCCCGGTCACGTGATAAAGTAGCGATCTAACATTAGGCCGGTCACGCATGACCGGAGAGGAATTACGGGTTCTGCATGCACTTGATCAGCGGTAATCCACGGATCAATCGCATGCATTGGATTACACAATTCCTCCCAGTTAGCGGGTCGGAATTACGGAATCCACTCGCAGAAACAGAACACAGCATGCTATATTTTACCGCGGATATCCGCGACCTAGAGCCCATTGTGCTCTATGACCACGGATATACCCGCAGCCCATATACAAACACATTGTGTACGGGCTGCGGGTACCCGGGTCATCTCTAAGCGACGGCGCGGGAAATATAAACAAAAAACCGCCTGTGTGAGTAGGCAGTTATGCGCAGTACATTACGCGGCCGTACGCAGGGTCACAGCCGGGCTCATAGGTGGGATCCGCTGCGGGCCTCCACAAGCAGATTCCGCCTACGGCTACGTGAGCCTGGCATTATTCAGACCGCTACCTGTAATCCGTAATTTACAAGAAGCCCCGGGAACGCTCGCCTTCCTGCAATTCCAGGAGCACCTTGTTGAGCGCCTTCTGTGTGAGACCGCTGCACCGCAGCAAGATTACAAAAGCCTCACAGAGCGCCACTTCTTACACCCCATCCCCGCCGCTGAGGTCACGAAATACCCCCAAAAAAGCGAGACAGACGGGGGGGGATACCCGGTTTTCTTGCCCCATGTGCCCATCCCAAGCAGCCTCCGTAATTACCCCTGTCTTCGGACATAAAACGCAGTTTATATTATTACTTTTATCTAATAATTAGGGAATGCCAAAAAATGGGGATGGCGGGGGGGGGGATTATTTTTAGGAAGTCAATTTTTTTTCTGTATAAGTGGGCAATGAGGCCTGGAATTTATTCAGTTCTGCCCTGAAATCCAGCGGACATTCCCTCCATTATGGGCCTAGCCATGTGTCCTGTAAGTAGATTAGGGCCACAATGCATATGTTTCTGAACACGGGACAAACGGGGGGATCCATTTTGGGGTGAACGTCTTCATTCCTCTGTATGCTGTAAAAAAAACAACTGTTTTTAAATTGACAAAATTGCCAAAAAAATGAAAATCGTAATTTTTTCCTTCTGCTTTGCTTAGATTCATTCAATTACTGTGGGGTCAAAATAGGCAGTACACCCCTAGATTAATTAGTTAAGGGGTCTAGTTTTCAAAATGGGGTCATTTGTGGGGGTTCTCTATCGTTTTGGACGCTCAATGGCTCTACAAGTGGGCAATGGGGCCTGGAATTTATTCCGTTGTACCCTGAAATCCAACGGGTGCTCCTTCCATTATAGGCCTAGCCATGTGTCCTTTAAGTAGATTAGGGCCACAATGGGTATGGTTCTGAACACGGGACAAACGGGGGTATCCATTTTGGGGTGCAAGTCTTCATTCATATATGTGCTGTACAAAAAAAACTGCTTTTAAAATGACAGAATTACCAAAAAAATGAAAATCGTAATTTGTTTCCTTCTGCTTGACTTAGACTCATTCAAAAACTGTGAAGTCAAAAAAGTCATCGTACCCCTAGATAAATTCGTTAAGGGGTCTACTTTTCAAAATGGGGTCACTTGTGGGCGTTCTCCATCATTTTGGTCACTCAATGGCTCTACAAGTGGGCAATGGGGACTAAATCTCCTTCAAGCAAAATTTCTGTTCCGAAAGCCACCGGTTGCTCCTTTCATTTTGGGCCCCATTGTGCATCCAGACATAAGATTAGGGCCACAATGGGTATGTTTCTGAGCACGGGACAAACAGGGGGATCCATTCTGGGGTGCAAATCCTCATTTTCATGTGTACTATAGGAAAAAGTCCTGTCTTTAAAATGACATTTGCAAAAATATGAAATTTTAGTTTTTCTCCTCTAAATTGCATTGACTCGTGAAAAAAAACTGTGGGGTTGAAATACTCCTGACACCCCTCAGTGAATACGTTAAGAGGTGTAGTTTTTAAAATGGGGTCACTTGTGGGGGTATCTATCATTTTGACTCCTATGAGCCTTTCCAATCTTGGCTTGGTGCAGGAAAACAAAGTGTTCCTCAAAATGCTGAAAAGTAATGTTAAATTTGTACGTCTCCTAAATGGTTAAAAAAAAACGAAAGTTTTTCCAATGTGCGCCCAAAATAAAGTAAACGAATGGAAATATATATCTTAGCAAAAATTTCTATATTATATTTGCACATATTTGAGATATTGCAGTTGGAAATGTGAAAAAATGACGATTTTTTCAAAATGTTCCCAATTTTGGCGCTTTTAATAAATAAACACAAATTCTATCGATCTTTTTTTTCCACTTAAATGAAGTACAACATGTGGCGATAAAACAATGTCAGAATCGCTTGGATATGCAAAACCTTTCTGGTGTTTTTCCATGTTAAAGTGACACGTGTCAGATTTGCAAAATTTGGCCTGGTCATTAAGGCGCAAACAGGCTTGGTCACTAAGGGGTTAATAAACCCAAAACCCCCACAGCACCGGCCTTCGCCTCCCCCAGACTCCCCTCACTTATGTCAGTAATGATGAGCCCCCAGCAGTGACAGTGCCCCCCACAGCTGGCCCCCAGCAGCGGCCCCCAGCAGTGACAGCTCCCCCTACAGTGGCCCCCCAGCAGCGAGAGCGGCCCCCTACAGCGTCCCCCCCAGCAGCAACAGCGCCCCCCACAGTGGTCCCCCAGCAGCAACAGTAGCCCCCCCAGCAGCGACAGTGGACCCCCAGCAGTGACAGTGCCCCGCACAGCAGTGACAGCGGCCCCCTCAGCAGTGACAGCGACCCACCAGCAGTGACAATGCCTCCCACAGTGGACCCCTAGCAGCAACAGCAGCCCCCCCAGCAGTGACAGCGGACCTCCAGCAGTGACAGCAGCCCCCCCAGCAGTGACAGTGGCCCACCGAGACCCACGTACTCACCCCGTCCATGTCCTGGAAGCTCTGCTCCTCTGCTGCCCTCCGCGCCGCTAGCAGAGATGATCTGTGGCGCACACTGACGTCAGTGTGCTTCCGGACGCCTCCTCCCCCGGACGCTCTCGCAGAACCAAGTTGTAAGAGACGTCGGGGGAGGAGGATCCCGGCTGCACACTGACATCACAGTGTGCGCCGGGATCAGTGCCGCTATCGGTAGTAGCGCTGGTTAGTGAATAGCAGCAGGGGAGCCGCGGCCCCTGCTAGTATTCACTAACGGGGTGAACGGCCGACAGCGGCCGTGTGTCAGCGACTATGGCTACGCGTGTCAGTGCTGACATGCGTGTCATAGGTTCACCATCATGGAGCTAGGAGATCCAGAGCTGCCTTACAATGCTGCAAAAGTGGGTGCGAAGCAGTAGAAACCGATTCAGCTGCCAAGCAAAGACTGCTAAGGCTCATCCCAACGGCGTACGCTGCGCGGATCATCCAGCAGCAGGCGATGAACCGGGTATCACCGCGTACTGCAGCCAATGCGCTGCACATGACCGTGGATCTCACGCACGCTCTGTAACTGTGTTTTTGTTAATTCCCCGCTCTGTCTCATAGCGGTGTCACGTATGCAATGTATTGTGTATGGACAGCGTTGAATACGCTACCCATAGAGAACAATGGGGCTGTCCGTGCGTGATACACGATGACATAGAGCATGCGGCGGTCGTTTTCATGTGTGGTGGATATACACTAATGTGCGCGGATCAGTGAACATCAATGGACTTTCATTGACTCCATTCATATTACGGGGCGTACATGGCGGGCGTGATCAGCGCTCGTGGGGATGAGCCCTCAGTGTAGAATGCAATGTGTGCTTCATCTCTTAATTCACCTGCAAGTGGGACCCTCATAATTACTGAGACCACGGACAGGAGTGGGGGGCTGGACTGGCGCCCGAGTGCAACAAACTTTCCTGTCTTTAACCATTTTTTCTCCTCTTTCAATTTTATCAATAAGTAAAAGAGAAACCTGTTAAAGGGCCGCAGCTCGTCACAAACAGATACATTGGGGCAATGTATGAAAAGCAGCAGTCCCATGGAGGGAATGGGGCGAGAGCGGGCATGCTCAGCGTACTGTGGGGGCAGCAGTTAGGGGGAGGCAGTTAGGGGGGCAGCAGTTAGGGGGGCAGCAGTTAGGAGGGCAGCAGTTAGGGGGCAGCAGTTACGGGGAAGCAGTTAGGGGGGCTGCAGTTAGGGGGGCAGCAGTTAGGAGGGCTGCAGTTAGGGGGGCTGCAGTTAGGGGGGCTGCAGTTAGGGGGGCTGCAGTGGCCTTTGTGGTGCTTTTCCATGAACACCATTCTTGGTCAGTGTTATCTAAGAGAGGGCAGAGATCTTGCAGTCTGTAGACACTTCTCTAGGTCCATTGATGTTCTTCTTGGGTTCTTTCAGGGTTGCTTGTTGTGTTCTTGGAGTGATAGAATCGGACACTCCTGGAGAGAGTAGAACGGTCCTGAATGTCCTCCATCTGTAGATATAACCAGGGATTGATGTTCTCCCGGGTTTTCAGCTTTTGTAGCCTTTTCCAGCCTCTCCATAACACATCTTCTAAAAGTTATTTGCATGGAGGCGCAGCTCACACTGACCAATTGCTGAGACGGACAGATCTGTCAGTAACCAGGCTCCATGGGTCTTTATTTAACGGGTAAAGCACGTGTGCCACCCACATTGCCATCTCATCTCCTTACTGAACCTCCTTTAGTAATTACAGAAGCTCTTGCTGACGTTAGTGACATTATTTCACTTAGTTGTCTCCTTGACTTGTGGCTGATCCAGCCGGCTGTTATTAGTTACATTGTGACTTGGATACAATCAGACACATGACGAGGGTATACGGAGTCGTTGCCTACTGTGACCTACCTCCCCTTTCCCTTTTCCCCCATACCTTAAAAAACAACGCAACACCAAAAGTTGGATTAATTTATGGCCACAGCAGCCACATTTATTTAACCATACCATAAACATAAATAAGCGTTTTAACCAAAGATACCCCTGGGAGGGATCCCATGGAGCCCTACCACCTGACTGTCGCCTCACCAGAAAAACGGGAAATAGTTGTGCCTGTCACCCGTCGCATTTCGGACTCGGGCAACACTATTTCCCTACCAACTGCCCCCGCCGCGAGTCGACAGACACGGGGGCCCGCCACTCACTCGCCTCAGGTCGCCTCATCCTGACCCCGAGGCCGGCTAGCCATAACCTGGCCAACCCCTCCCATAACCACTGCAAGGCACCGCCCTGCGACTCCCCGAGGCGACAGTCCTAGCCAAACAATTCACGGAGAGGGAAGTTTAGCTGACTCCAAGGGACCCCTCCACCCCTCCTGCTGCCATGACGATACACCCCCCCTCCCTTTTTTACCCAAGGGCGGCCGGGCGGGACACTTCCACGGCTATGCTCCAACTGCTAATTTTCTTTGAAAACTGACTCCTCCCCCCCACCTTCCTTGCCGCTCTTTTTACTCCCCCACTAACCCCCCCTTTCTCTACCCAGAGTTCTCTTCTTCTCTTAACCCTTTCACTTCCCGTTAACCCTGTCATGTCTGCCTCCCACCTACAACTTTGTTTTCCGGCTCCGGCAAATCTTTTTATTAGTCACCAGTACAGAAATCGTGCAGAGCGATGTATAATACCGTATCTATGTCTGCTGCGCTCCACCATTGGTTCAGCTTTGAAGCTCCTGGTTCCTGTCCTATAACGGACCCCTCACCTATTATGTGCAACTTAGATTAAATGCACCCGGCGGGGTTGGATTCCGCATGCGTGATCCTGCAGTGGAATCCGACATGGTGCCCGGCCGCTGACCCCTGCGGACCCGTCCACAATGCTCTTCACCTGCAATGTGGATGTGGCGGCCTGGCACATGCGTAGTACAGATGACTCTGTGCCGTCGCTAAGCAATGACGCAAGTTCTGCGGCACGTCTGCACTGTCACTGTGGACGGGCCGTGGATTGGATGGCTTCCATTGACTTCAAAGCCGTCCGCGCTGAAATCTCGATAAAATAGAGAATGCTGCGATTTTCCCTCTGCGAGCGGACATGGAAAAGCGATTTTGCATAGCATGTTATGGGTAGTATGTGCTGCACAATCCAGAGGCGGCCGTGTGCATCGGGCCTTATACCGTGGGGGTCTTCTTGCGGGGCCCTTGGTGCAGTTGGCTGCAGGGACAGTTCTTGGTTATGGATATATTGTAATAGAGACCTTTCTGGCTCTCTTCTAGATCATGCTCCTGAGTGATCCGGACGTGGAGAGCAGCATACTCATCAGCTCTGATGCCGGGGCCACCTACCAGAAGTACCGACTCAGCTTCTACATCCAGAGCCTGCTCTTCCACCCCAAGCAGGAGGACTGGGTGCTGGCGTACAGCCTGGACCAGAAGGTAACGCACGAATACTGGAGTCGGCTCCAGCGCCCAACTCTCTGAGACTTTATAAGCTAGATATGAAATAGAAGGAGCTCCGGGGCCACTTTGGGGTTCAGTTTGATGTAAGGGAACGCTGCTGTCCTGGGAGAGTCTCAGACTGTTTATTAGGGTCCAGGAGCTCCAACCCCAACGAAGGCTATGCTACGCATGGATCACCCTTGTGTGCGCCCAGAAAACCGCTCCATGTCGAGGGACGTCTATAGAAGCGCAATGGATAGATACTGCCTGCCATATAAACGTCAATGAGCTCTATTATAATGCACTTTAAAGGGGTCAGCTCATCATAGACAACCCCTTTAATATAGGTGTCCGCTTCCGAGAACCCAGCAAATAGGGTGAAACCTTTGTATGGGAATGTATAATAATTGTAGAATCTGTAATCAGGGAGATCAGCGAGTGACTTTCCTTGGCATCTGTAGGCCCCGCCCCTTTCCACAGATCCCACCCCCTTTTTACTTGTGACGTTCCATATTTACAGCCCACATCCGCATCTGGGTCACATGCACTAAAAGAAAGGTGGGGCCGAGAGAAGCGTCGCCTTGTTGCTACCCCCACCTTTCTCCAGGTGACCTTTGTAGCTGCTTTAGGTAATGGTGCCCCCTATGTATCCTTGTTAATTAATGGTGCCCCCCTTTCTACCCTCATTAATGGTGCTTCCTGCTTTGTTAGGCAGGAGCCCCCCTTCCTGTCTCTCCAAATGGCAAGGAGTACCTTCATGTGCATCCGGATGAATCCTCCTCCCCGCTTGCTTTCCTCACCTCTGATGTTCCGAGGGTCCGGGGGTGGGGTGGGGGGGGGGGGGTGGGGGTGCATGTAAAGATACTGCATTTGACACAGAAACGCTCGCCCAAGCGTGTGGAGATCTCCCTCCCCCTGATGCGTTCCCCCATCCTAGGATGGGTTTCTCATGGCCATATTGTTGCAGTCATGGAGAAGCCCTCTTAGCGTTCATCTATCGTCTTCGCTTTCCATACTGCTGAGTGGATGGCTGTGATGTCACAGCGGAGGAGTGTATAGCGCTCCATTCGGTAGCGCTCCCTCCTGCGGGTGCAATGTCCAGAGCTGCACGTGGGCCACAGACACTGCATCTTAGATCATGAGGTTTACCGGAGAGTCCTGAAGTTCCCAACAGTTTGCAAGTCATGGAGTTGCTCTAAACATCTGGATAGTCCTGTAACCCTCATGATACGAGATCCAGCGTCTGCGGCCCACATCTAGCTCTGGGCCGACCAATCACAGCTTCACCCCTTCACACTATTCCACTAAGGGCCCTTTTAGACAGCCGAGAAGTTGTTCAAATAGCCACATCCAGCGGAATCTGAGTGACCACTGCTCAGTGTAAAGGCACACCCCGACTGAATGACCAACGAGAATGTCTATGCTTTTCCTTCATCGGTCAGTTTCCGCATGCATAAAACTGAATGATGGATCGGCTGCGTAAACAGGCAGTCGGTCGCTTCTGAGCCGGGCTCTCAGTGAGACTTGTTCCTGTGTAAACGCACAGCAGCGAGCATTGTGAGACGATCGGCGCCTGGCAAGTCGTCCAGTGTAAAAGGGCCTTAAGACACTAAGCGAGAAGCTACGCCGGCATCCCCCTCCTTGTGAAAATATGAGGCGGCATCCCCCTCCTCGTGAGAAGCTGCACCTTCATCCCTCTCCCCGTGAAAAGCTGAGGCAGCAGCCCCCTCCTCACGAGATGCTACAGCAGCATCACCCTCCTCGAAAGAATGTGTGGCGGCATTCCCCTCCTTGCTAGAATCTGTAGCGGTATCCATCTCCTCACAAAAAGCTTCCGCGGCATCCCCTTCCTCGTGAGAATCTGCGGCAGCATCCCCCTCCTCACCAGAAGCTGCGGTGGCATTACCCTACTCGCGAGAAATGTGGTGGCAAGCCTTCCTCGCAAGAAGCTGTGGTGGTATCCTACTCCTTAAGAGAAGCTGCAGCAGCATCCCCCTCCTTGCGAGTAGTTGCGTCGGCATCTCCCTCCTCGCGAGAAGCTGTGCCAGCATTCCCCTCCTCACGAGAAGCTGCAGCGGCATCTCCCTCCTCGCTTAAAGGTGTGCCAGCATCCCCCTCCTTCCCTGAAACTGCAGCGGCATCCCCCTACCTGCGAGAAGCTGTGGTGGCATCCCCCACCCCCCAAAAGCTGCAGCAGCATCCTCCTTCTCATGAGAAGCTGCACCGCCATCCCCCTCCTGCCCAGAAGCTGCAACAGCATCCCCTCCCTCCACAGAAGCTGCAGCAGCATCCTTCTCATTCCCAGAAGCTGCGGCGGCATCCCCCTCCCCGCAAGAAGCTGCGGCAACATCCCTCTCCTTGCGAGCAGCTGTGCCAGCATCCCCCTCCTCACGAGAAGTTTTGGTGGCATCCTAATCCTTGAGAGAATCTGTGGCGGCATCCCCCTCCTCGCAATAATCTGTGGTGATATCCCCCTTCTCGCTATAATCTGTGGTGATATCCCCCTCCTCGCGAGAAGCTGCAGTGGCATCCCCCTGCTCACGAGAAATTGCAGCGACATTCCCCTCCTCGAAGGAAGCTGCGGTGGCATCTCCCTCCTAACAAGAAGCTGCGGCAGCATCCTCCTCCCCGTGAGAATCTGCGGCGGGACCCACCCCCTCGTTTGAATCTGTGGCAGCATCACCTTCCTCGCGAGAAGCTACAGTGGCATTCCTCTCCTCTTGAGAAGCTGTGACAGCATCCCCCTCTTCCCCAGAAGCTGCAGCAGCATCCCCCTACTCACGAGAAGCTATGGCAGCATCCCCCTACTCCCCAGAAGCTGCGACGTCATCCCCCTCCTCTCCAACAGCTGCACTGGCATCTCCCTCCCCCTCAGAAGCTGCGCTGGCAGCCCCCTCCTCCCCAGAAGCTGCAGCGGCATCCTCCTCTTCCCCAGAAGCTGCACCACCATTCCCCTCCTCCCCAGAAGCTACAACAGCATCCTCCTCCTCACGAGAAGCTGTGGCTGCATCCCCCTTCTCCCCAGAAGCTGCGGCAGTATCCCTCTCCTCCCTAGAAGCTGCACGGGCATCCCCCTCCTCCCCAGAAGCTGCGGCGGCATCCCCCTCCTCCCCAGAAGCTGCACTGGCATCCCCCTCCCCCTCAGAAGCTGCGGCGGCATCCTTCTCCTCCCAAGAAGCTGCACTGGCATCCACCTCCCCCTCAGAAGCTGCGCTGGCAGCCCCCTCCTCCCCAGAAGCTGCGTCGGCATCCCCCTGCTCGTGAGAAGCTGTGTCGGCATCCCCCTCCTCCGCAGAAGCTGCAGCGGCATCCCCTTCTCCCAGAAGTTGTGGCGGCATCCCCCTCCTCACAAGAAGTTGTGGCGGCATCCCCCTCCTCCCAAGAAGTTGCACTGGCATCCCCCTCCCCCCAAGAAGTTGTGGCAGCATCCCCCTTCTCCCCAGAAGCTGCGGTGGCATCCCCTCCCCCTCAGAAGCTGCGGCGGCATCCCCCTCCTCCCTAGAAGCTGCACTGGCATCTCCCTCCATCCCAGAAGTTGTGGCGGCATCCCCCTCCTCACAAGAAGTTGTGGCGGCATCCCCCTCCTCCCAAGAAGTTGCACTGGCATCCCCCCCCCCCCAAGAAGTTGTGGCAGCATCCCCCTTCTCCCCAGAATCTGCGGTAGCATCCCCTCCCCCTCAGAAGCTGCACTAGCATCTCCCTCCATCCCAGAAGTTGTGGCGGCATCCCCCTCCTCCCCAGAGGCTGCACTGGCATCTCCCTCCATCCCAAACGTTGTGGCGGCCTCGCCCTCCTGCCCAGAAGCTAGCTGCACTGGCATCCCCCTCCTCGCTCCCTACTACTTACAGTTTTACTCTAGAAGGAGTTTCATGGACATTCATGAATAGAGGCTTCTGGGTGGCGGGAAGATGTATTACAGGGATTCATATATCCACCTGCACTAGTGATATATGCAGTGATATCTGCTCGCCCCTCGTATTCTCCACCTTCCTCGCCCTCTGCTGTAGTAGAAGGTTTTAGTGCGCAGCTGACGTTGCATTATTGCGCCACTCAACACCGCTAGTAGTTTATACCGCTGATAAAATGCAGTCATTCGGCTCTCCGGCTCAATCGCATTGGACGGCGCAGTAAAACAAGCCGCCTGCATTCTGACGCTCTCCCAAAATAAATAAGCCAAAGTTTTAAATAAGGAATGGGCTGGAAATACTATCAGCCGGCGCTGCGCTGTCACATCTCGTGGCTGATTTACTCCTAGTGGAGAAGCGTCACGCAGTAAGTCAGAGGAGAAGCGGCTGCGATGTCGCCGCTGACAGCTGCTCATCCATATCAGAGCCCATCTCCAGGGCCAGGAATGTGACAGTCCGCACTGATCAATCCTCCCATCAGCTCCGCGCTCTCCCAGATGCCATCATCACTCTTACCTGCTGACAACCTGGCATAAACATGGCACGAAACGTAAACATAGCGGAGGCGAGCGCGGCGCCAGCCCATCACTTACTATCACTGTCTGCGCAGGAAATGAGGCCCTAACATTCACAAAGACGCCATAAAGCATTTTTATTTTACCTACAAAGTTTAAACATCTCTTAATATAAAGTGGCGGAAGGTTACGTGAAAGGTGCAGGAAGGAATCGGTCTGCGGGCCGCGCCAGCGGGAAGCGGGATGCAGACACCTCACACGGCTCGTTTAATATATGGCTATTTCTATATATCCCCTTCTACGTTACTCAGAGAAGTACTGCGGCTCCTCAGCAAATAAAACCACCTAATATGACAATCAAGACCTGAAAACATTTATACTCTGCCAGTTACCATTATACAATGGATCTACATAAAGCGTCATAAATACATATCCTGTAAGTATACAATACTTATCCTGCATTATACTCCAGAGCTGCACTCACTATTCTGCTGGAGTCACTGTGTACATACATTACTTATCCTGTACTGATCCTGAGTTACATCCGGTATTATACCCCAGAGCTGCACTCACTATTCTGCTGGTGGAGTCACTGTGTACATACATTACTTATCCTGTACTGATCCTGAGTTACATCCTGTATTATACTCCAGAGCTGCACTCACTATTCTGCTGCTGCAGTCACTGTGTACATACATTACTTATCCTGTACTGATCCTGAGTTACATCCTGTATTATACTCCAGAGCTGCACTCACTATTCTGCTGGTGGAGTCACTGTGTACATACATTACTTATCCTGTACTGCTCCTGAGTTACATCCTGTATTATACTCCACAGCTGCACTCACTATTCTGCTGGTGGAGTCACTGTGTACATACATTACTTATCCTGTACTGATCATGAGTTACATCCTGTATTATACTGCAGAGCTGCACTCACTATTCTGCTGGTGGAGTCAGTGTGTACATACATTACTTATGCTGTACTGACCCTGAGTTACATCCTGTATTATACCCCAGAGCTGCGCTCACTATTCTGCTGGTGGAGTCACTGTGTACATACATTACTTATCCTGTACTGACCCTGAGTTACATCCTGTATTATACCCCAGAGCTGCACTCACTATTCTGCTGGTGGAGTCACTGTGTACATACATTACTTATCCTGTACTGCTCCTGAGTTACATCCTGTATTATACTCCAGAGCTGCACTCACTATTCTGCTGCTGGAGTCAGTGTGTACATACATTACTTATCCTGTACTGCTCCTGAGTTACATCCTGTATTATACTCCAGAGCTGCACTCACTATTCTGCTGGTAGAGTCACTGTGTACATACATTACTTATCCTGTACTGCTCCTGAGTTACATCCTGTATTATACTCCAGAGCTGCACTCACTATTCTGCTGGTGGAGTCAGTGTGTACATACATTACTTATCCTGTACTGATCCTGAGTTACATCCTGTATTATACCCCAGAGCTGCACTCACTATTCTGCTGGTGGAGTCACTGTGTACATACATTACTTATCCTGTACTGCTCCTGAGTTACATCCTGTATTATACTCCAGAGCTGCACTCACTATTCTGCTGGTGGAGTCACTGTGTACATACATTACTTATCCTGTTCTGACCCTGAGTTACATCCTGTATTATACCCCAGAGCTGCACTCACTATTCTGCTGGTGGTGGAGTCACTGTGTACATACATTACTTATCCTGTACTGATCCTGACTTACATCCTGTATTATCCTCCAGAGCTACACTCACTGTTCTGCTGCTGGGGTCCTTCTACCTGTAGCTGTGTGTCTGGAGATCGTCCTCCTGGCTCATCAGGATGTGGTTGTATCTGTGATGTTTCCTCGTTAGCGGCAGATATTTAGTCCTGTAATTGTCCCCCATTAAGTCAATTTGAAATTAAAATAGCTGTGTTGATTACAGAGCTCGTTACGCCGCGGCGCTGCCTCCTTAACCCTTTCATGCCGGATCCTTAAGTAACTGCAGTGTGGAGCCCCGTCAGGGTCCATGAGCAGGAAGGACCCAGAGACGTCTCCGCTACAATCTTCGGCTGATTGGCTGAATAGCAAAACCAAGCCTGCGTTCCTGAGTGAGGGTGACTCTGCAGCGCCACGTGGGGGGCTCTGGGCCCCCGAGGATGTATTCCGCTGTCCATCTCATCTCCATTGAAGTGTCATCCCTGCAGACAGGACGCATCTAGAAGGCTCAAACGCGGCTGGGAGGGATGGCTCCACAGTCACCTTTGGGGCTCTGTTGTTTTAGGGGTCTTCTGCCAACTGAAGCTGTCGTGGCTCAGTACATGCTTTCCTGGCCCCCCCCATAATGTCATACATGTACATCTCATGTAGATGCTCTGTGCAAAACTGTCTTGTCATTCTGTTATGTGTATTGCACAGCTGCAGCGTGTGAGGGGTTAATGTCTGCAAAGTGTGAGCTGACTGTCTGGTAATTGTAACAATTTATGTCTTGTCATGTGGTATGAGAGAGGCTATAAATGTGAGAGCGGGAAAAGGGGTCCATCTTCTGGAGCTGAGAGAGCAAAGTACAGAGGCACAAGGGGGCACCTTCAGCCCTCATGTGCTGAAGATGGAGGAGGAGGAGAGATTTCCAGAGCGCAAGGATCTGCATGAGCAGTGAGTGAGCCTCCAGTGAGAGAGAGAGAGTAATTAGTGAGGAAGACTTTCTCAAGACCCCATGCAGAGGTACTCTTTCTTCTTCAACTGTTCACACTCAAGCGTCCTGAAGCCTAGGACCACTGGGTGGAGGTACTCATCGTCAGGTCTGTATATATATATATATATATATATATATAATTTTGATGCACTTGGCATACTGCTGATTTTTGCCTTGTACCGTTTGAGGTTATTATTCAGTAACCTTATTCCAGGCCCTGACCGTTCCCGGGGACCTGAGGTACTATAACCTTGTCAGTGGCTCAGTTATTTCTCCGCCGATGTTCATGCCGGGGAGTGCTGGAATGGTGGCGTCACCCGTGACAACGCCTTCACCTGTCCTGATGTTTATTAGGCATCCCCATGATGCTGGGGGTGTCCGGAAGAGGTCCAGCGCTGCCCTGGCCTTGGCAGCGTGCATCCCTCCGGGAGGGAGCGTGGTAAGTGCCGCCATGACAAGCCAGCATCTTGCTCCACCAGCTCCTCAGTGTATGCCCTGTGTCCGGGGTCACCCTACGGGATGCTGCAAAGGGTCTTCCGGTATTGTGACCCCCATTACACTCCCGGGTAGATGTAGCCAGAAATATTGAGTGGAACCTTAATTTCTGCTCTTTTTGCTTCCTTCATTTGATTTATGTGCCCACTGGTTTTATAGAGATTACTGAGTAATTCGGGGTCGTTGTGAGCCCCCCAGAGCAGGATCTACTCACGGATGGTGGGCTCATTGACAAGCTGGGAATGTCCACATGGCAGGGTTTAGGGCAGGGGGGCGTCCGGATGGGAGGAAGGCTGACGTCAGTCATGGTATATATCCATCACACTGCTGTCAGCGCCTATATGGGCTCATGGGAAGGGCTGAGGGGTCCCGGGTGGGCTCACTGTCAGCCCTGGAAGCCTCTCCATACAGCGGACACATCTCTGTGTGCTGCATGGAGAACATGGGGAGATCTATGAAACTGTCTAAAAGCACAACTGTCCTTGCTGCCTCTAGCAACCAATCACAGCGCAGCTTCCTCATAGCACTCTGGGAAAATAATAGCTGCGCTGTGATTGGTTGCCAGAGGCAGCAAGGATAGTTGTGCTTTTAGACAGTTTTTTTACATCTGGTTCCTGAGAAATGCAAAATGGCAACTGGCAAAGATTAGGAGTGCAGCTCTGGGTGTGACTGCAGTATAATACGTGATATCAGTGCCGGACCGGTAGTATAAAGTGTTACTCAGCATGATATGAGAAGCTACCTACAACATCCTGATCTGGAGCTGGGCCTTAAAGGGGCCACAGGAAGCGCTATACATTGGGCAGTGGCCAATGAATGGGGCTTATCCTGTAGTACCAACCCCGGCCACTACACAATGTATGGTGCTGTCTGCTTCCTGCAGCAAAACAGCTAGAAGTGGAATCACCCTTTTAGGACCTAAGGATGTGACAATTTTCAAAAAAAAACAACTTTTTTATTTCTCCACAGACGGCGCTCTATGGGGGCCGTATGTTTTTTGCGCAGTGACCTGTAGTCTTTATTGGTACCCTTTTGGGGTACATACAGCTTTTTTCTTCGCTTTTATTGCATGCTTTTGGAGGCAAAATGACCAAAAAAACCCATTTTGGCTCTTTTTTTCCTTCTTTTTCTTCAATAGCATTTATCATGCGGGAGTTTATTTTACTGGTCACTATGGATGAGGCGATGCCAAACGTGGGGGTTTTAATCTTTTTTAAACGAAGAGGGAACAGTGCACAAAAATCTTGTTTTTTTTACTATTTCTACTTTTTTTCTTACATTTTTTTATGTCCTTGTGGGGGACTTGAACCTGTGATGCTATGATTGCTCTAATCCTACACTGCAGTCCTGTACTGCAATACATTATCACTAATCATATCAATTACAGGTCATGGCACCCTATTGACCCTCCGCGATTACATACAGAGGGCCGATGACATCACAGACGGAGTGTCCTCCGTTTGTGAAGACTTTACATGCAGTATTCTCATTGATCCCCACTGTCGGTCGCAGCAAGCTCCTGCTGGCAGGGGTTCCCATCCATAGGATATATGGTTACATCCCTGGCAGTCTAGAGTAGTGAAGAGGTGTATGGCTACAATCCCAGGTGGTCTAGGCAGTAGAGGGGATTATGCTTTCATCCTAGGTGGTCTACGGCAGTGGAGTTAGATAACATTTTCTGCCTGTGATATGCGGTGCGATCTAAGAGAGGCTCTTGGACAGTAAGGAGGGTAGAAACAACATACTTGTTTTGAGACCACGTTGCGCCCACATTTGCTCCTCTTCTGGACACGTTGCACAAACTGGATGTCTGATCCATCATAAATATCTGACAGCCAAAGGGTCCCACCTCTCAGATGATCCCCACCCATGAGGAGAAAGATGATCCCCACCCATGAGGAGAAAGATGATCCATGCAGGGGATGACTGAGACCGCAGTGATGACCAAGCGCCAGACACCATGGTGGCCCAGCAAGAGCACTCGGTGCAAAAGGAGAGGATTCGCGCTCTCTTCCTGCGGATGATGACAGACAGACAGCGCTGTGGGGAGACCTCTGGCTACAAAGTGACAGGCCATCCATGGGCTTATAGTGCAGCAGGTAGAGTGCGCCCGGCCCCCATAAGTAGGACTAGCGACAGAGAGTGGAGCGCGGCTTGCTGTGACCCTGAGGTGGCCAGGAGCCTCTACACAGCCTGCATACTGAGAGCCAGCGGGCAGGCCGTCCCCGCCTTGTACAGCACTGGGCGGCAGTGCACGGGGCTGGCATGTCGGGGGTTAATGAGGGACTGTGGAGCGTAGAGTCTGGATCTCCCAACTTGATCAGCGCTGTGCAGTTTATCACAGTCGTTAAGTCTCAGTTGCCAGATGATGCTGACACGCGCTGTAAGATTTAGCAATTTCATCGCAGAACACTTTTAATAAGGCAATGTGTCAGAAAGAAGCGGCTCCCAGGGGCGCAGCCTCCGCCCCCGAATAAGGCAGAGCCTGGGACGCCGTGTTCATTAGGCAGCCGTGCTGAACCTCTCCACTTCTATCATGTTGTGAATTCTAAATCCTACAAGCAAAGGATGGCGATGCCTGTGCCCACCTGGCCGTGCTGGGGGGCAACGTGCTGGCACAGGGGTGCTAAGGATGAAAAGGTTACACCAAAGCCGAACCCCAACAAAAGGGGTCAAAGGTGACGGACTACAAAAGAACCTGCAGACAGGTGATAGAACATAAATATAAAAGGAGCACCTGCAGATACAAAGTATCAACATAACCCATCAGCCCTCCAAAAATCAAACTCAGACATCCCTCCAGCTTGGATACAAAATGTGATACAGGCAGGCATGAAGGCTCTAGTACCATGTTATACCGCCTCTGGCTTGGATACAAGATGTGATAAAGGCGGGCATGGGGGCTCTAGTACCCTGTTGTACCACCTCTAGCTTGGATACAACATGTGATACAGGAGGGCATGGAGGCTCTAGTACCATGATATACCGCCTCTGGCTTGGATACAAGATGTGATACATGGGGCATGGAGGCTCTAGTACCATGTTATACCGCCTCTGGCTTGCATACAAGATGTGATAAAGGTGGGCTTGGAGGCACTAGTACCCTGTTGTACCGCCTCTAGCTTGGATACAAGATGTGATACAGGAGGGCATGGAGGCTATAGTACCCTGTTGTATTACATCTAGCTTGGATACAAGATGTGATACGGGGGCATGGAGGCTCCAGCACCCTGCTGTACCAACTCTAGCTTGGATAAAATGTGTAATACAGCTCGGCATGGAGACTCTAGTACCCAGTTGTGCCGCCTCTGGCTTGGATACAAGATGTGATACAGGAGGGCATGGAGGATCTATTACCCTGTTGTACCACCTCTAGCTTGGATACAAGATGTGATAAGGGTGGGCATGGAGGCTCTAGTACCCTGTTGTACCACCTCTAGCTTGGATAAAATGTATGATACAGCCCGGCATGGAGGCTCCAGTACCCAGTTGTGCCGCCTCTGGCTTGGATACAAGATGTGATACAGGAGGGCATGGAGGCTCTAGTACCCTGTTGAACCACCTCTAGCTTGGATACAAGATGTGATACGGGGGCATGGAGGCTCCAGCACCCTGCTGTACCAACTCTAGCTTGGATAAATGTGTAATACAGCCCGGCATGGAGACTCTAGTACCCAGTTGTGCCACCTCTAGCTTGGATACACGATGTGATACAGGAGGGCATGGAAGCTCCAGTACCTTGTTGTACCGCCTCTAGCTTGGATACAAGATGTGATACAGATGGGAGTGGAGGCTCTAGTACCCTGTTGTATGACCTCTAGCTTAGATACAAGATGTGATAAAGGTGGGCATGGAGGCTCTAGTACAATGTTGTACCACCTCTGACTTGGATACGAGATGTAATACAGGTGGGCATGGAGGCTCTAGTACCCGGTTGTACCACCTCTAGCTTGGATACAAGATGTAAAACGGGTGGGCATGCAGGCTCTAGTACCCTGTTGTGCCGCCTCTAGCTTGGATACAAGATGTGATACAGGAAGGCATGGAGGCTCTAGTACCATGTTGTACCGCCTGTAGCTTGGATACAAGATGTGACACAGGCGGGCATGGAGGCTCTAGTACCCCGTTGTACCACCTCTAGCTTGGATACAACATGTGATACAGGAGGGCATGGAGGCTCTAGTACCCTGTTATACTGCCTCTAGCTTGGATAAAGATGTGATACGGGGGTATGGAGGCTCTAGTAGCCTGTTGTACCACCTCTAGCTTGGATACAATATGAGATACGGGTGGGCACGGAGGCTCTAGTACCCTGTTGTACCACCTCTAGCTAGGGTACAGGATGTGATACGGGTGGGCACAGAGGCTCTAGTACCCTGCTGTACCACCACTAGCTTGGATACAAGATGTGATACTGGTGGGCATGGAGGCTCTAGTACCCTGTTGTACCACCTCTAGCTTGGATACAAGATGTGATACGGGTGGGCACGGAGGCTCTAGTACGCTGTTGTACCACCTCTAGCTTGGATACAACATGTGATACAGGAGGGCATGGAGGCTATAGTACCCTGTTGTACCACCTCTAGCTTGGATACAAGATGTGATATGGGTGGGCATGGAGGCTCTATTACCCTGTTGTACCACCTCTGGCTTGGCTACAAGGTGTGATAGAGGCAGGTATGGAGGCTCTAGTACCCTGTTGTACCACCTCTAGCTTGGGTACAAGATGTGATACGGGTGGGCATGGAGGCTCTAGTACCCTGTTGTAGCACCTCTAGCTTAGATAAAATGTATGATACAGCCCGGCATGGAGACTCTAGTACCCAGTTGTGCCGCCTCTGGCTTGGATACAACATGTGATACAGGAGGGCATGGAGGCTGTAGTACCCTGTTGAACCCCCTCTAGCTTGGATACAACATGTGATACAGGAGGGCATGGAGGCTATAGTACCCCGTTGTGCCACCTCTAGCTTGGATACAAGATGTGAAACGGGTGGGCATGGAGGCTCTAGTACCCTGTTGTACCACCTCTAGCTTGGGTACAAGATGTGGTACGGGGCATGGAGGCTCTAGTACCCTGTTGTACCACCTCTAGCTTGGATACAAGATGAGATACGGGTGGGCATGGAAGCTCTATTACCCTGTTGTACCACCTCTAGCTTGTATACAAGATGTGATAAGGGTGGGCATGGAGGCTCTAGTACCCTGTTGTACCACCTCTAGCTTGGATACAAGATGAGATATGGGTGAGCATGGAGGCTATAGTACCCTGCTGTAGCACCTCTAGCTTGGATAAAATGTATGATGCAGCCCGGCATGGAGACTCTAGTACCCAGTTGTGCCACCTCTAGCTTGGATACAAGATGTGATACAGATGGGAGTGGAGACTCTAGTACCCTGTTGTACGACCTCCAGCTTAGATACAAGATGTGATAAAGGTGGGCATGGAGGCTCTAGTACAATGTTGTACCACCTCTGACTTGGATACGAGATGTAATACAGGTGGGCATGGAGGCTCTAGTACCCGGTTGTACCACCTCTAGCTTGGATACAAGATGTAAAACGGGTGGGCAAGCAGGCTCTAGTACCCTGTTGTGCCGCCTCTAGCTTGGATACAAGATGTGAAACAGGAAGGCATGGGGGCTCTAGTACCATGTTGTTCCGCCTCTAGCTTGGATACAAGATGTGACACAGGTGGGCATGGAAGCTCTAGTAGACTGTTGTACCACTTCTAGCTTGGATACAAGATGAGTTACGGGTGGGCATGGAGGCTCTAGTACCCCGTTGTACCACCTCTAGCTTGGATACAAGATGAGATACGGGTGGGCATGGAGGCTATAGTTCCCTGTTGTTCCACCTCTAGCTTGGATACAAGATGTGATACGGGTGGGCATGGAGGCTCTAGTACCCTGTTGTACCACCTCTAGCTAGGATACAACATGTGATACAGGAGGGCATGGAGGCTCTAGTACCCTGTTGTACAACCTCTAGCTTGGATACAAGATGAGATACGGGTGGGCATGGAGGATCTATTACCCTGTTGTACTACCTCTAGCTTTGATACAAGATGTGATAAGGGTGGGCAAGGAGGCTCTAGTACCCTGTTGTGCCGCCTGTAGCTTGGATACAAGATGTGATACAGGAAGGCATGGAGGCTCTAGTACCATGTTGTACCGCCTCTAGCTTGGATACAAGATGTGACACAGGTGGGCATGGAAGCTCTAGTATAGTGTTGTACCACTTTTAGCTTGGATACAAGATGAGATACGGGTGGGCATGGAGGCTCTAGTACCCCGTTGTACCACTTCTAGCTTGGATACTAGCTGAGATACGGGTGGGCATGGAGGCTCTAGTTCCCTGTTGTTCCACCTCTAGCTTGAATACAATATGTGATACGGGTGGGCACGTAGGCTCTAGTACCCTGTTGTACCACCTCTAGCTTGGATACAACATGTGATACAGGAGGGCATGGAGGCTCTGATACCCTGTTGTACCACCTCTAGCTTGGATACAAGATGAGATACGGGTGGGCATGGAGTCTCTATTACCCTGTTGTACCACCCCTAGCTTGGATACAAGATGTGATACAGGTGCGCATGGAGGCTCTAGTACCCTGTTGTACCACCTCTAGCTTGGGTACAAGATGTGATACGGATAGGCATGGAGGCTCTAGTACACTGTTGTACCACCTCTAGCTTGGATACAACATGTGATACAGGAGGGCATGGAGGCTCTGATACCCTGTTGTACCACCTCTAGCTTGGAAACAAGATGAGATACGGGTGGGCATGGAGGCTCTAGTACCCTGTTGTACCACCTCTAGCTTTGATACAAGATGTGATAAGGGTGGGCATGGAGGCTCTAGTACCCCGTTGTACCACTTCTAGCTTGGATACAAGCTGAGATACGGGTGGGCATGGAGGCTCTAGTACCCCGTTGTACCACCTCTAGCTTGGATACAAGATGAGATACGGGTGGGCATGGAAGCTCTAGTACCCCGTTGTACCACTTCTAGCTTGGATACAAGCTGAGATACGGGTGGGCATGGAGGCTCTAGTACCCTGTTGTACCGCCTCTAGCTTGGATACAAGATGAGATACGGGTGGGCATGGAGGCTCTAGTTCCCTGTTGTTCCACCTCTAGCTTGGATACAATATGTGATACGGGTGGGCACGTAGGCTCTAGTACCCTGTTGTACCACCTCTAGCTTGGATACAACATGTGATACAGGAGGGCATGGAGGCTCTGATACCCTGTTGTACCACTTCTAGCTTGGATACAAGATGAGATACGGGTGGGCATGGAGGCTCTATTACCCTGTTGTACCACCCCTAGCTTGGATACAAGATGTGATACAGGTGCGCATGGAGGCTCTAGTACCCTGTTGTACCACCTCTAGCTTGGGTACAAGATGTGATACGGATAGGCATGGAGGCTCTAGTACCCTGTTGTACCACCTCTAGCTTGGATACAACATGTGATACAGGAGGGCATGGAGGCTCTGATACCCTGTTGTACCACCTCTAGCTTGGAAACAAGATGAGATACGGGTGGGCATGCAGGCTCTAGTACCCTGTTGTACCACCTCTAGCTTTGATACAAGATGTGATAAGGGTGGGCAAGGAGGCTCTAGTACCCTGTTATACTGCCTCTAGCTTGGATAAAATGTATGATACAGCCCGGCATGGTGACTCTAGTACCCAGTTGTGCCGCCTCTGGCTTGGATACAAGATGTGATACAGGAGGGCATGGAGGCTCTGGTACCATTTTGTACCGCCTCTAGCTTGGATACAAGATGTGATACAGATGGGAGTGGAGGCTCTAGTACCCTGTTGTACCACCTCTAGCTTGGATACAAGATGAGATACGGGTGGGCAAAGAGGCTCTAGTACCCTGTTGTACCACCTCTAGCTTGGATACAAGATGTGATACAGGAGGGCATGGAGGCTCTAGTACCCTGTTGTACCGCCTCTAGCTTGGATATAAGATGTGATACAGGTGGGCATGGAAGTTCAAGTTCACTGTTGTACCACCTCTAGCTTGGATACAAGATGAGATAAGAGTGGGCATGGAGGCTTTAGTACCCTGTTGTACCACCTCTAGCTTGGATACAACATGTGATACAGGAGGGCATGGAGGCTCTAGTACCCTGTTTAACCGCCTCTAGCTTGGATACAAGATGTGATACGTGGGTATGGAGGCTCTAGTACCCTGTTGTACCACCTCTGGTTTGGATACAAGATGAGATATGGGTGGGCATGAAAGCTGTAGTACCCTGTTGAACCACCTCTAGCTTGGATACAAGATGTAATACGGGTGGGCATGCAGGCTCTAGTACCCTGTTGTGCCACCTCTAGCTTGGATACAAGATGTGATACAGGAATGCATGGAGGCTCTAGTACCATGTTGTACCGCCTCTAGCTTGGGTACAAGATGTGACACAGGTGGGCATGGAAGCTCTAGTACAGTGTTGTACCACTTTTAGCTTGGATACAAGATGAGATACGGGTGGGCATGGAGGCTCTAGTACCCTGTTGTACCACCTCTAGCTTGGATACAAGATGTAATACGGGTGGCCACGGAGGCTATAGTACCCTGTGGTACCAGCTCTAGCTTGGGTACAAGATGTGATACGGATAGGCATGGAGGCTCTAGTACCCTGTTGTACCACCTCTAGCTTGGATACAACATGTGATACAGGAGGGCATGGAGGCTCTAGTACCCTGTTGTACCACCTCTAGCTTGGATACAAGATCTGATACGGGTGGGCATGGAGGCTCTAGTACCCTGTTGTACCACCTCTAGCTTGGGTACAAGATGTGATAAGGGTGGGCATGGAGGCTATAGTACCCTGTTGTTCCACCTCTAGCTTGGATAAAATGTATGATACAGCCCGGCATGGAGACTCTAGTACCCAGTTGTGCCGCCTCTGGCTTGGATACAAGATGTGATACAGGAGGGCATGGAGGCTCTGGTACCATGTTGTACTATCTCTAGCTTGGATACAAGATGTAATACAGATGGGAGTGGAGGCTCTAGTACCCTGTTGTACCACCTCTAGCTTGGATACAAGATGAGATACGGGTGGGCATGGAGGCTCTAGTACCCTGTTGTACCACCTCTAGCTTGGATACAAGATGTGATACAGAAGGGCATGCAAGCTCTAGAACCATATTATGTCGCCTCTAGCTTGGATGCAAGATGTGATAAAGGAGGGCATGGAGGCTCTAGTTCACTGTTGTACCACCTCTAGCTTGGATACAAGATGACACACGGGTGGGCATGGAGGCTTTAGTACCCTGTTGTACCACCTCTAGCTTGGATACAACATATGATACAGGAGGGCATGGAGGCTCTAGTACCCTGTTTAACCGCCTCTAGCTTGGATACAAGATGTGATACGGGGGTATGGAGGCTCTAGTACCCTGTTGTACCACCCCTGGCTTGGATACAAGATGAGATATGGGTGGGCATGAAGGCTGCAGTACCCTGTTGTACCACCTCTAGCTTGGATACAAGATGTGATACAGGGGACATGGAGGCTCTAGTACCCGGTTGTACCACCTCTAGCTTGGATACAAGATGTAATACGGGTGGGCATGCAGGCTCTTGTACCCTGTTGTGCCGCCTCTAGCTTGGATACAAGATGTGATACAGGAAGGCATGAAGGCTCTAGTACCATGTTGTACCGCCTCTAGCTTGGATACAAGATGTGACACAGGTGGGCATGGAAGCTCTAGTACAGTGCTGTACCACTTCTAGCTTGGATACAAGATGAGATACGGGTGGGCATGGAGGCTCTAGTACCCTGTTGTACCACCTCTAGCTTGGATACAAGATGAGATACGGGTGGGCATGGAGGCTCTAGTACCCTGTTGTACCACTTCTAGCTTGGATACAAGATGTGATACAGGTGAGCACGGAGGCTCTAGTTCCCTTTTGTACCACCTCTAGCTTGGACACAACATGTGATGCAGGAGGGCATGGAGGCTCTAGTACCCTGTTGTACCACCTCTAGCTTGGATACAAGATGAGATACGGGTGGGCATAGAGGCTATAGTACCCTGTTATACCACCTCTAGCTTGGATACAAGATGTGATACGGGTGGGCATGGAGGCTCTAGTACCCTGTTGTACCACCTCTAGCTTGGGTACAAGATGTGATACGGGTGGGCATGCAGGCTCTTGTACCCTGTTGTGCCGCCTCTAGCTTGGATACAAGATGTGATACAGGAAGGCATGAAGGCTCTAGTACCATGTTGTACCGCCTCTAGCTTGGATACAAGATGTGACACAGGTGGGCATGGAAGCTCTAGTACAGTGCTGTACCACTTCTAGCTTGGATACAAGATGAGATACGGGTGGGCATGGAGGCTCTAGTACCCTGTTGTACCACCTCTAGCTTGGATACAAGATGAGATACGGGTGGGCATGGAGGCTCTAGTACCCTGTTGTACCACCTCTAGCTTGGATACAAGATGTGATACAGGTGGGCACGGAGGCTCTAGTTCCCTGTTGTACCACCTCTAGCTTGGACACAACATGTGATGCAGGAGAGCATGGAGGCTCTAGTACCCTGTTGTACCACCTCTAGCTTGGATACAAGATGAGATACGGGTGGGCATAGAGGCTATAGTACCCTGTTGTACCACCTCTAGCTTGGATACAAGATGTGATACGGGTGGGCATGGAGGCTCTAGTACCCTGTTGTACCACCTCTAGCTTGGGTACAAGATGTTATACGGGTGGGCATGGAGGCTCTAGTACCCTGTTGTACCACCTCTAGCTTGGATACAAGATGAGATACGGGTGGGCATGGAGGCTCTAGTACCCTGTTGTACCACCTCTAGCTTGGATACAAGATGTGATACAGGTGGGCACGGAGGCTCTAGTTCCCTGTTGTACCACCTCTAGCTTGGACACAACATGTGATGCAGGAGAGCATGGAGGCTCTAGTACCCTGTTGTACCACCTCTAGCTTGGATACAAGATGAGATACGGGTGGGCATAGAGGCTATAGTACCCTGTTGTACCACCTCTAGCTTGGATACAAGATGTGATACGGGTGGGCATGGAGGCTCTAGTACCCTGTTGTACCACCTCTAGCTTGGGTACAAGATGTTATACGGGTGGGCATGGAGGCTCTATTACCCTGTTGTACCACCTCTAGCTTGGATACAAGATGTGATAAGGGTGGGCATGGAGGCTCTAGTACCCTGTTGTAGCACCTCTAGCTTGGATAAAATGTATGATACAGCCCGGCATGGAGACTCTAGTACCCAGTTGTGCCGCCTCTGGCTTGGATACAAGATGTGACACAGGAGGGCATGGAGGCTCTGGTACCATGTTGTACCGCCTCTAGCTTGGATACAAGATGTGATACAGATGGGAGTGGAGCCTCTAGCACCCTGTTGTACCACCACTAGCTTGGATACAAGATGAGATACGGGTGGGCAAGGAGGCTCTAGTACCCTGTTGTACCACCTCTAGCTTGGATAAAAGATGTAATACGGGTGGGCATGGAGGCTCTAGTACCCTGTTGCACCAGCTCTAGCTTGGATTCAAGATGTGATACAGGAGGGCATGGAAGCTCTAGTACCATGTTGTGTCGCCTCTAGCTTGGATACAAGATGTGATAAAGGAGGGCATGGAGGCTCTAGTACCATGTTGTACCACCTCTAGCTTGGATAAAAGATGTAATACGGGTGGGCATGGAGGCTCTAGTACCCTGTTGTACCACCTCTAGCTTGGATACAAGATGTGATACAGGTGATCATGGAAGCTCTAGTACCCTGTTGTACCACCTCTAGCTTGGATACAAGATGTGATACAGGAGGGCATGGAAGCTCTAGTACCATGTTGTGTCGCCTCTAGCTTGGATACAAGATGTGATACAGGAGGGCATGGAGGCTCTAGTACCATGTTGTACCACCTCTAGCTTGGATATAAGATGTGATACAGGTGGGCATGCAAGGTCTAGTTCACTGTTGTACCACCTCTAGCTTGGATACAAGATGAAATTCGGGAGGGCATGGAGGCTCTAGTACCCTGTTGTACCACCTCTAGCTTGGATACAACATGTGATACAGGAGGGCATGGAGGCTCTAGTACCCTGTTTAACTGCCTCTAGCTTGGATACAAGATGTGATACGGGGGTATGGAGGCTCTAGTACCCTGTTGTACCACCTCTAGCTTGGATACAAGATGTGATACAGGGGACATGGAGGCTCTAGTACCCTGTTGTACCACCTCTAGCTTGAATACAAGATGAGATATGGGTGAACATGGAGGCTGTAATACCCTGCTGTACCACCTCTAGCTTGGATAAAATGTATGATACAGCCCGGCATGGAGACTCTAGTACCCAGTTGTGCCGCCTCTGGCTTGGATAGAAGATGTGATACAGATGGGAGTGGAGGCTCTAGTATCCTGTTGTACTACCTCTAGCTTAGATACAAGATGTGATAAAGGTGGGCATGGAGGCTCTAGTACCCTGTTGTACCACCTCTAGCTTGGATACAAGATGTGATACAGGTGGGCATGGAGACTCCACCACCCTGTTATACCACCTCTAGCTTGGATACAAGATGTGATACGGGGGTATGAAGGCTCTAGTACCCTGTTGTACTATCTCTAGCTTGAATACAAGATGTGATACAGGCGGGCATGGAGGCTCTATTACCCTGTTGTACCATCTCTAGCTTGGATACAAGATGTAATATGGGTGGGCATGGAGGCTCTAGTACCCTGTTGTACCACCTCTAGCTTGGATACAAGATGTGATACAGGTGGGCATGGAGACTCTAGCACCCTGTTATACCACCTCTATCTTGGATAGAAGATGTGATACGGGGGTATGAAGGCTCTAGTACCCTGTTGTACTATCTCTAGCTTGAATACAAGATGTGATACAGGCGGGCATGGAGGCTTTAGAACATTGTTGTACCGCCTCTAGCTTGAATACAAGATGTAATATGAGTGGGCATGAAGGCTTTAGCACCCTGTTGTAACACCTCTAGCTTGGATAGAGGATGTGATACAAGAGGGCATGGAGGCTCTAGTACCATATTGTACCGCCTCTAGCTTGGATACAAGATGTGATATGAGAAGGCATGGAGGCTCTAGTACCCTGTTGTACCGCATCTAGCTTGGATACAAGATGTGATACAGGGGGGGCATGGAGACTCTAGTACCCTGTTGTAACACCTCTAGCTTGGATAGAGGATGTGATACAAGAGGGCATGGAGGCTCTAGTACCATATTGTACCGCCTCTAGCTTGGATACAAGATGTGATATGAGAAGGCATGGAGGCTCTAGTACCCTGTTGTACCGCATCTAGCTTGGATACAAGATGTGATACAGGGGGGGCATGGAGACTCTAGTACCCTGTTGTAACACCTCTAGCTTGGATAGAGGATGTGATACAAGAGGGCATGGAGGCTCTAGTACCATATTGTACCGCCTCTAGCTTGGATACAAGATGTGATATGAGAAGGCATGGAGGCTCTAGTACCCTGTTGTACCGCATCTAGCTTGGATACAAGATGTGATACAGGGGGGGCATGGAGACTCTAGTACCCTGTTGTAACACCTCTAGCTTGGATAGAGGATGTGATACAAGAGGGCATGGAGGCATACAGGTTCTGTATGGTATGCTGTCGCATATTGTTCCATATTTGCTGTAAGTGAGCCTCTACATCTCCTCGTAGGCTGTGGAAGTTGGCATCATAGATGGTCCCATACATGTGTTATTGGTGATAAATCTGGTGACCGGGCACGGAAGTGTGACAATGTTATGGGGGCTTTCTGTGACCTCCTTGTGCGTGTGGCCGAGCATTATACCGCTGCCTCTTGGAAGCCACTATGAGAGGAACACGTGGCTGCAGGATGTCCTGAACATATCGCTGTTCTGTCATTGTCCCTCATACCACTACTAGGGGGACCGACTGTCATATGCGATGGCCCCTCAGACCATCATATCAGCGGGGGGCGGGGAGCCAGTATTGAGGTGCTCACCCTGAGTTCTGCAGACACTTACACAGACGTAGTCAGCGCCCAAACTAATCCTGAATTCGTCACTGAAGCCAACCCCGTTCCACGTCGTAGCGTCCAGTTTCATAGGTCAGGACATCACTGCAAACGGAGGCGACAGCGGGGTTCAGAGGCCGTACATGTAATGGGGGGCAGTGAGACCAAATGTCCTTCAGCCAAGTGCCTGGAAATCGTCCTGAGAGAAACAAGGGTGTAATCATGGTGCCCCCTGTCTCTGGATGGTGGACAAATAAAAAACAGTTGGAGCTGCTGGTGCTCTCGGACGATCCTCTCTACTGGTGGTCCATCAAGTGTGTTCTAAGCCTGGTCATTTTGTGTGCCCTCACACATCCACTGGTCCTAACATCCCCTAACAGTCTGGTCAGACACTCCTCTCTACTGGTGGTCTGTAGAGAACATCCTGAGCCCAGTCACCTTGTGTGCCCTCACTCATCCACTGGTCCCAACACCCCCTAACTGTCTGGTCAGACAGTCCTCTCTACTGGTGGTCTGTCAGGGGCGTCCTGAGTCCGGTCACCTTCTGTGCCCTCACACATCCACTGGTCCCAACACCTCCTAACAGTCCGATGACCCTGGAGGACCCTTCCAACTCTGCCATTCTAGGATTCTATGATTCTATAGGGGTAGTATCACCGTAGTTATATACTTCAATGTGAAGGCAGTTTTATAGTATCACAAAAGGAAATACAAATAATTGAAGTTAGTGTTGTGAAGATATCATATCATAGGCTATCACTCGTGGCTGAGCATGATTGTCTTCCAAGTATAGGGGCTTAGCGGAGGGTCTGTAGGTGACTATAGAGATCTATTCTTGATCCGCAGGTTCCTTCGCAGTGGGGCATCAATTTCCAAGTGTAAGACCGTCCCGATAAGGCTTGGTTTGATGACATTCTTACCTCTTAATATGCTTCTCTTTTTACCATCCATTCATCCCTTTTCGAAATTCACAGCGCTGTTGGTAATGGCTGACCCCAAAATTGAGCGCTCGAGGGGCTTCCTAGTTCCTGATGAATATGCCACAGTTTTTAGGTTAGCCTTAAGTACATCTGTAAATCTCTTTCGCTGTCCAACAACATTCCGTTTTCCGTTCATGAGCTGAGTTGAGAGTATAGTAGTTGCTTTGGGAGGCGGTAGTTGGGCCCAACGACTAGTGGCTTCTCATCTGTTGCAGCCTTCGCAGCCGTTGTACATGTACCATGTTATCATCTGCCTGCTCCGCCGTTGAGGACTTCAGATTGTGCTTGGTTGGGTTCCACCCCTGTGGCCTAGCTGCCCAAGGCGGCCCTTCTGGGGTCACATGACTGTGACGGCTTCGCCCACAGGTTCACTGGAACACCCAAGCCCCTCGCCACAACACAGTGACAATCCATGGAAGGAGTGTGACGATATAGCCATATGTTTGTCGTGTAAAGGGGGCTGGAAGAATAACTCGTTTTCTGGACTTCCATCTGACTCGTCTTGGGAAGGTCATCTATAAGGAGTTCAATGAACTAACTGTATTAAACTGTAACATTTCCTTATAGAATTATTCTATTTATGTTTTTGTCTGTAATTAATATATATTTAGCGATTTCCGGTCGGCCATTAACCACTTTGTATAAGATTGTTATTCCTTTTATAAGGAAAGGTTATTTTTATCCTTTTTTTCTATAAATGCATGAAAAAAACCTGAAAACAATAACAGCTGGCAATTGCTGGTTTTCTTAGAAGATGAAAAGTCCCGGGAGGAATCATAAAACTCCAAAGAGGTGTCAAAACAGTGTTGTAAAAACTTCATGTGTGACCATAAAATAGAAGATATCTCTCTTGTAATCTTCATAGTTTATCATGTGGAACTGCGGTAATGACTGCGGTGAATGGCGGCAGACGTCCTCGCGGGTCATGGGGTGTCCATGCGGAGGATCTTGGAAGGGGGTGATTCCACCTTTGGGGTCTGTGTGTGAGCTCGGCTCTTTGAAGACGTCTTGTCTACAATCTCTGGATGAAGATATGGAAAAGTTTCTTGCTATGTTTTTTCTAGTGCAGAAGCCGTTTGATGTTTTGTGATTGACCTGTGGGTAATTGTTGCTTCCTCATCAGACATTCTCTTTATTCTCCCCATTACTGAGGACAGCCTGTGTTTTGATCATGAAGAGATCTAGTTTGGGCGATGTAGATGGTAATAACAGTGATTTCCTCCCTGCCGCCCCTCGGTGCTCTCCATAAGTTGGGAGGTCATAGTCCACCATATTAGTCTCTTCTCCATTCTGAGCCTGTTCATTGCATCTGTCTGGTAATTATTTGGCTCGCTTTGTCTTTCACCTTCAGACTGTTTTTTAAAAATGTATTTTTGTGTTTTGTTAGTTTCGCATTTCCTTTAAATAACATGTTCTGCCGTCATCTGCTGGTGAGGAGTGGAAGAGATTTGTAACCATTGTTATTATTGTGCCAAGTTATCTACATTGAATGGTCCTTTTATTGGAGACTCTTGGCCTTTTATTGGAGCCCCCACCTCTTTATTATAGCCCTCGGTCCATTTTATTATAGCCCCTGTCCCTGTATTAGTGATTGGCGCACCCCTGTATGGTAATTCTCCCATTGACCCCAGAGTGCGGCATAAAATCACATGACAAGTTTTCCGCGGATCCGTTTCAGTGTGAATCCACATTAGATCGAAGATCCAGCGATCGGAGCGACTTCCAACGAGGTCGGTCATCGGTGCTAGACTAGGGTGTCACTGCCCACCATGGGGGGGGGGGGGGGAGTTGTGTCGCTGTGCAGAGTATACTGAGAATGGTAATAACATTCACACTGAAACTGATCCACAGAACACTTGTCTTGTGATTTGATGCTGGTCTCCAGGGTCACGGGGAGAATTACCGTACAGGGAAGAGCCAATCATGGGAGGGCTGGGGGAACGAATAATTACCATACAGGGAAGAGCCAATCATGGGAGGGCCGGGGGAACGAATAATTACCATACAGGGAAGAGCCAATCATGGGAGGGCCGGGGGAACCAATAATTACCATACAGGCAAGAGCCAATCATGGGAGGGCCGGGGGAACCAATAATTACCGTACAGGGAAGCACCAATCATGGAAGGGCCGGGGGAACCTGTAATTACCATACAGGGAAGAGCCAATCATGGGAGGGCCAGGGGAACCAATAATTACCATACAGGAAAGAGCCAATCATGGGAGGGCCGGGGGAACCAATAATTATTGTACAGGGAAGCGCCAATCATGGGAGGGCTGGGGGAACCAATAATTAACATACAGCGAAGAGCCAAGCATGGGAGGGCCAGGGGAACCAATAATTACCATACAGGGAAGAGCCAATCATGGGAGGGTCGGGGGAACCAATAATTACCATACAGGGAAGAGCCAATCATGGGAGGGCCGGGGGAACCAATAATTACCATACAGGGAAGAGCCAATCATGGGAGGGCGGGGGGAGCCAATAATTACCGTCCAGGGAAGCACCAATCATGGAAGGGCCGGGGGAACCTGTAATTACCATACAGGGAAGAGCCAATCATGGGAGGGCCAGGGGAACCAATAATTACCATACAGGGAAGAGCCAATCATGGGAGGGCCGGGGGAACCAATAATTACCATACAGGGAAGAGCCAATCATGGGAGGGCCGGGGGAACCAATAATTACCATACAGGGAAGAGCCAATCATGGGAGGGCGGGGGGAGCCTATAATTACCGTCCAGGGAAGCACCAATCATGGAAGGGCCGGGGGAACCTGTAATTACCATACAGGGAAGAGCCAATCATGGGAGGGCCAGGGGAACCAATAATTACCATACAGGGAAGAGCCAATCATGGGAGGGCCGGGGGAACCAATAATTACCATACAGGGAAGAGCCAATCATGGGAGGGCCGGGGGAACCAATAATTACCATACAGGGAAGAGCCAATCATGGGAGGGCGGGGGGAGCCAATAATTACCGTCCAGGGAAGCACCAATCATGGAAGGGCCGGGGGAACCTGTTATTAGCATACAGGGAAGAGCCAATCATGGGAGGGCCGGGGGAACCAATAATTACCGTGCAGGGAAGCACCAATCATGGAAGGGCCGGGGGAACCAATAATTACCATACAGGGAAGAGCCAATCATGGGAGGGCCAGGGGAACCAATAATTACCATACAGGGAAGAGCCAATCATGGGAGGGCCGGGGGAACCAATAATTATTGTACAGGGAAGCGCCAATCATGGGAGGGCTGGGGGAACCAATAATTAACATACAGCGAAGAGCCAAGCATGGGAGGGCCAGGGGAACGAATAATTACCATACAGGGAAGAGCCAATCATGGGAGGGCCAGGGGAACCAATAATTACCGTACAGGGAAGAGCCAATCATGGGAGGGTCGGGGGAACCAATAATTACCGTACAGGGAAGAGCCAATCATGGGAGGGCCGGGGGAACCATTAATTACCGTACAGGGAAGAGCCAATCATGGAAGGGCCAGGGGAACCAATAATTACCGTACAGGGAAGTGTTAATCATGGGAGGGCGGGGGGAACCAATAATTACCATACAGGGAAGAGCCAATCATGGGAGGGTCGGGGGAACCAATAATTACCATACTGGACTGTGACTGAAGCAGCTCTCTGCTCCCCTCTCTTATCAGTAAATCCCAGCATTATATCAAGCACCCACATCTTTCCAACCTGTAGCACGTGAACGCTCACAGGCAGGTGGACATATGATTGTTATAGTCCACTATCATGAGCTGCCTTCATGAATATAAGAGGGTTTATCTCAAGATGGGAACCACAGGAGGAGCAAACTGTGCTAGAAAAAGCTGTGAAGTTCTGGAACAAGACTCCCTGGACAGAAGAAACCCGAAGCATGTGATGAGAACAGTACGGAGAAGAGAAGGATGGACTGCCATGCCCATGGTGGAGGTGGTGCTATGATACCAGTGGGCCCAGTCTTTATTAATGATGTGACTGCAGA
Organism: Eleutherodactylus coqui; assembly: GCF_035609145.1. Taxonomy (NCBI): domain Eukaryota; kingdom Metazoa; phylum Chordata; class Amphibia; order Anura; family Eleutherodactylidae; genus Eleutherodactylus; species Eleutherodactylus coqui. Next base: position 301,816,660 of record NC_089840.1, on the reverse strand, counting down.
GAGATGGAGCAGCACGAATAATGATGTCAATAGAGACTTTCTGCTCAGATTCAGTCAAATGCTGCAAAGATGACAGAACTGCACTTCATAGCATAGATAATGACCCAAAACATACGACAAAAGCCTCAGAAAGCAAAAAAAAAAAATAGACCGAGTCATCTGACCTCCATCTGATTGAGCTTTTCACTTGCTGAAGAAAATACTGGAAGTGGAAAAACCCACAAACAAGTGGGAGATAATGGTGCTTACAGTTGGTGGTGTGCTGCCAATGTGAGCAGATCTTGTGGCTCCTTTGGAGCCTGTGAGGCAAGGGGGCCTGGGGCTGAAGGTCCCCATCACATCTGATGACTTGCCTGGCCCCCTTTAACTCATAGTAATGCCACATGGCTCTGTGCATAGCATAGCCCAACTTCCCCCACATCTCCTATACAGTAAGGCACTAGAGCGCAGGGGAGGAGGTAAGCTTCTCCCGGTAAAGGTCCCTGAGGCAGCATCCTGCCGACTACGCCTTAGTGTAATACAGGAGTTGTGTTATAAATCATGGGGCAGTAGACAGACTTCTGTACTGTACATGGTATATACATCCCTTCTCTCCGTCAGGGAACACATTACCATTAAGCACTGCCACGCATGGGCCTCTCCCACCTCAACGATACAGTCCTGGGCTTTACAACTGGCATCTACAAACATACAGTCCTACGGACTCCCCCCTCTACATCCCAGATGCTACGCGGTCGGCTGGCTTGGTCTGGAGCCGTGTTGTCGCCTCTGGTTATGGCGCGGAGGTGGCCTCACTCCCCTGCCTCACGCCGCTGCACACTTCCGTCTCCTCTTCTTGGCTTTGTCTCACATCCTTTGTGTTGGTGTACAGGGGGGATATTCTAAACATTATGTCTCTATCCAGATTCTTCTGGCCTTGCTGTACGAGCCGGTATTTTATGTCTGAGATGCATTATCGTCTCGCAGTCGTGGTATCCGCATCAGGCGCCCCGTCCCATTACACGGATGTTTCACGGCTCGGAATGTTACATTGTTTATTTCCTTTGTTGTAAGAATGTTTCATTATCAGTCTGGGCTTTTTTATAGCCCCAAGTGTAGCAGATAATGAAACGGCATTGGGGATGTGGTGGAAGGCGTAGGTGCGTGTTCCCTACACCGAGAGTCATTACTAGCGGTATTACACCTGCCGATCCCTCTGATTACAGGTCTGTCTCGCTGGAGCTCTTCATGTCACCCTGTGACAAGTCGTCCCACTCCTACAACTCATCGAATGACATTTCCCACAATTATCTGCTTTCTGGAGGTCTGCGAGATTCCAGAGGAAGTGACAGTCACTTTAAAGGGAAAATGCGGCTCAAACTTTAATGAATTCACAATATGAAAGTAACCAAGCGAGATGAAGAGATTGTCTGCTCTCCCAGGAAGTCGGCGCCGCGGCGAAACGCGCCAGTCCCGGCTCTTCTTATGTCAAAAATAACTATTAGATTCAGTGTTTAGCTTGAAGTCAATCATGTATTGCCTCATCTTTGGGAGGAATGCTCAGGCACCTGAGTGCAGAAGGGGCCTACATTTTATTCCACTTTTTGGGAGGGGGAGGGGTCAATGTGGTGTTTCCTGTTGACTTTTTGAACAGATTTAATGATTTTAATTTACAAATTAAAAATTAAAAAAAAAGAGGTGAGTTGGCCATTCATGTTTCTGATACACTAACCGGCCCCTTTATTAGACCCTCGGCCCTCTCATGATAGGCGCTTTCCTGTACGGTAATTCTCCCCGTGACCCCGGAGTGCGGCATAAAATCACGTGATCAAGTTTTCCGTGGATCAGCAGTTTCAGTGTGAATCCACATTAGATGGAAGATCCAGCGATAGGAGCGACTTCCACCAAGGCCGGTCATCGATGCTAGACTAGCGGGGGTCTCACCGCCAACCGCAGGGGGGGGGGGTTCCTCATGCAACGCCATGGAGAGTATACAGAGAATGGCGTGATCGAGGAAAACATCCAGGGAAAGGGGATCCTGCGGACGGAAACAACTCATCACTGAAAGGGGTCGGAGGAGGATGTCAGGAATCGTTCTGACCAACAGGCTGCACAGTCAGCTGAATACAAGGCTGGAGCTCCAACTAACGTGTCCGAACGCACAACTCGCCGTTCCTCCGCACGGATGGTATGACAGGACGCGACCAGTTCCAGCGCCATTGTGTCTAAGAGAAAGAGATCTGGGTTTGATGCCCTCTTGCCAACCGTTACATCAGACAGCTAGTTGTGGATTACTGAAGATTCACCATTAGGCAAACGTCTGTTAATCCGGCATGTTTACTGTAAGTGAAGAATCTGGTGGCCACAACTGATCTCTGAGGATGAAGAGGCGAGGAAGCGGCCGGCGCGCTACATCTTCTCACCTGGAGTTATTCTTGGAGAAACTTTCCCCGTCTGACGGTCCAGAAATCAGCAATACCATTTCTTAGCGTGCTGCCCCCCATGAATCGGCGCATCCACTGTACATCTATGCTTTATGGGGTCTCGTCTGGGCAGTTAAACAGAAAGCGCAGCTATTCTCTGCCAGCCAATAAAGCTGACCGATTACAGGCTGTAAGCCCGGATATTCACATTTTAATTAAAGGAATACATCATAGGCTAAAGTAATTGTACCAGCAAAATATTTCTTCAAGGCTCTGCTTAACCTATGGAATGTAGCGGCGGTCAGCGGCATCCGTCACGCCGGCGGTAATGTGCGGGTCACACCGACGATTTAAGGCGTCTTTACATAATGGAAAAATGGGAAATAAAATGAAGATTTAATACGTCACGTTGGAAGCGTTCTAGAGTTCAGCGGGCGAATGTAGGAGCCGGAGACACCAAAGGGAGGAGCGGAGATGGTTAAACGGGGGGCAACCAGAGAGATAAAGGGGGACACGGTGTAGACACTGACCTGGGACTAAGTAATGAGAAGGGGGCGGGGCAGTGGGAGGGGCTAGTACAGTTACTACAAGGAATAACCAAAACCTTCTAAACTGTGAGGTAACTAATGCCAGAAGTCTGACCAATAATAACAATCTTTATTTATATGGCGCCAACAAGACGGGGAACAGAAACAAAACCACGGTTACATGTACTAATCAGTGATGGAGACAGTAGGGGTGCGGGGCTCCAACCAGCTTACATACTACAGATAATGGGGGGTACAGAAGGTAAAGGGGTGGAGATGTGCACGGTATGGCAGGGTGGAGATGTGCACGGTATGGTGGGGTTCAGATGTGCACGGTATGGCGGGTGGAGATGTGCACGGTATGGTGGGTGGAGATCTGCATGGTATGGCAGGGCTGGAGATGTGCACGGTATGGTGGGGTTCAGATGTGCACGGTATGGGGGTGGAGATGTGCGCCGTATGGCAGGGTGGAGATGTGCACGGTATGGCGAGGTGGAGATGTGCACGGTATGGTGGGTGGAGATCTGCACGGTATGGTGAGGTGGAGATGGGCATGGTACGGCAGGCTGGAGATGTGCACGGTATGGCAGGGTGGAGTTGGGCACGGTATGGCGGGGTGGAGATGTGCACAGTATGGCAGGGTGGAGATGTGCACGGTATGGTGGGTGGAGATCTGCACGGTATGGTGGGTGGAGATCTGCACGGTATGGTGGGGTGGAGATGTGCCCAATATGGCAGGATGGAGATGTGCACGGTATGGTGGGGTGGAGATGTGCCCAATATGGCAGGATGGAGATGTGCCCGGTATGGCAGGGTGGAGATGTGCACAGTATGGCGGGTGGAGATGTGCACGGTATGGTGGGTGGAGATCTGCACGGTATGGCGGGGTGGAGATGGGCATGGTACGGCAGGCTGGAGATGTGCACGGTATGGCAGGGTGGAGTTGGGCACGGTATGGCGGGGTGGAGATGTGCACAGTATGGCAGGGTGGAGATTTGCACGGTATGGCGGGTGGAGATGTGCACGTTACGGTGGGGTGGAGATGTGCCCAATATGGCAGGATGGAGATGTGCCCGGTATGGCAGGGTGGAGATGGGCACCGTACGGCGTGCTAGAGATAGGCATGGTATAGCAGGTTGGAGTTGGGCACGGTATGGCGGGGTGGAGATGTGCACGGTATGGGGGAGGGATGTGGGGGATGCTATACACATAGACAATGGTCAGGAAGAAATCTGACCCATAAGAGGACTAATGCTAGAAGTCTGACCAATAAAGTAGATGAACTGGAAGTAATAATGTCTGAGGACAACTATGACATAGTGGGAATAACTGAGAACTGGTTGGATGAAAGCTGTGACTGGGCGGGAGAACTTACAGGGTTACAGTCTGTTCAGAAGGGACTGTAAAAAATAGAAAGTGAGAGGGGCTTGTCTTTATGTAACAGTTTGTGTAACATTACTGGAAGATAGATGGAAGGGAGATGAACATGTGGAGTCTCTATGAGTAGAGATACATGGAGGAAAGAACAGCAATAAAATCCTCACAGGGGTTTTCTATAGACACCAAATATGACAGAAGCAGCTAATCACAATGAAGTAATGAACTTCCTGCCGATTACTAAAGATAATTAACCCACAGGACCCGACAAGAGGGGCGGCCATTGTGGACTTAACACTAACCATCAGACCTGACAGAATAATGGGGGTGCAGGTGGGGGGTTTTATAGGGGAGTTACAAAAATACCAAACTTTAGGAAGGCGAAGCTCCATCAGCTCAGAGATATCCTTAACCCTACAGACTGGGACAACGTCCTCAGAAATAGGAGTACAAAGGATAAATAGGAAATGTTTAAAAACTTCCTAATTACTTACTGTGAGCGGCTCAAAGCGGCCCGCAGGTATCTCCATGACAAATTTATGCTTAACCTTACAACCTGCCCCTCCACCATGCCCAACAAGTTTATTTCATCTCCCTCGTCTCCTCACTATCCCACAACCCCAAACCACTCTTCAACACCTTCCGCTCCCTCCTCAGCCCCAAAGAACAGGCCCCCATGACGGATCTGACTGCTGGAGAACTAGACGCCAACATCAAAGAAAAAATCTAAATAATTCTAAATAATATTACCACACCCTACACAGCTACCCCGAGGCCAACCTCTACAGCGATGCATCGAATACTCAAACACTATCTGCACTCGAACCAATGACAGAGAAACAAGCCCCATCTCTTGTGCCAGCGACCGTCTCCCTTACACATCCTCTCTCCGTTTCCCCGGAAGACATTACCCACCTCACCACCATCTTCAACCTCAGTACAGAGATCTCTCCCATCATCTATTATACCCAGGACTCTAACAAGGGGGCGCTCTAATAACTATGTATAAATATATCAGAGGACAGAACAGAGATCTCTCCCACCATCTATTATAACCAGGACTATAACAATAGGGGCACTCTAATAACTATGTATAATATATCAGGGATCAGTACAGAGATCTCTCCCACCATCTATTATAACCAGGACTATAACAATAGGGGCACTCTAATAACTATGTATAATATATCAGGGATCAGTACAGAGATCTCTCCCATCATCTATTGTACCCAGGACTGTAACAAGGGGGCGCTCTAATAACTATGTATAATATATCAGGGTCAGTACAGAGATCTCTCCCATCATCTATTATACCCAGGACTGTAAGAAGGGGGCACTCTAATAACTATGTATAATATATCAGGGGTCAGTACAGAGATCTCTCCCATCATCTATTATACCCAGGACTGTAACAAGGGGGCACTCTAATAATTATGTATAGATATATCAGGAGTCAGTACAGAGATCTCTCTCATCATCTATTATACCCAGGACTGTAACAAGGGGGCGCTCTAATAACTATGTATAATATATCAGGGGTCAGTACAGAGATCTCTACCATCATCTATTATACCCAGGACTGTAACAAGGGGGCACTCTAATAATTATGTATAGATCTATCAGGGGTCAGTACAGAGATCTCTCCCATCATCTATTATACCCAGGACTGTAACAAGGGGGCACTCTAATAATTATGTATAGATATATCAGGGGTCAGTACAGAGATCTCTCCCATCATCTATTATACCCAGGACTGTAACAAGGGGGCGCTCTAATAACTATATATAATATATTAGGGGTCAGTACAGAGATCCCTCCCATCATCTATTATACCAGGACTATAACACCGGGGTGCTCTAATAACTATGTATAATATATCAGGGGTCAGTACAGAGAACTCTCCCATCATCTATTATACCCAGGACTGTAACAAGGGGGCACTCTAATAACTATGTATAGATATATCAGAGGTCAGTACAGAGATCTCTCCCATCATCTATTATACCCAGGACTGTAACAAGGGGGCGCTCTAATAACTATGTATAATATATCAGAGGTCAGTACAGAGATCTCTCCCATCATCTATTATACCCAGGACTGTAACACGGGGGTGCTCTAATAACTATGTATAATATATCAGGGGTCAGTACAGAGATCTCTCCCACCATTTATTATACCCTTGATTGTAACAAGGGGGCACAATAATAACTATGTATAGATATATCAGGGGTCAGTACAGAGATCTCTCCCATCATCTATTATACACAGGACTGTAACAAGGGGCCACAATAATAACTATGTATAGATATATCAGGGGTCAGTACAGAGATCTCTCTCATCATCTATTATACCCAGGACTGTAACAAGGGGGTGCTATAATAACTATGTATAATATATCAGGGGTCAGTACAGAGATCTCTCCCATCATCTATTATACACAGGACTGTAACAAGGGGCCACAATAATAACTATGTATAGATATATCAGGGGTCAGTACAGAGATCTCTCTCATCATCTATTATACCCAGGACTGTAACAAGGGGGTGCTATAATAACTATGTATAATATATCAGGGGTCAGTACAGAGATCTCTCCCACCATTTATTATGCCCAGGATTGTAACAAGGGGGTGCTATAATAACTATGTACAATATATCAGGGGTCAGTACAGAGATCTCTCCCATCATCTATAATACCCAGGAATGTAACATGGGGGCACTCTAATAACTATGTATAGATATATCAGGTACAGTACAGAGATCTCTCCCATCATCTATTATACCCAGGACTGTAACAAGGGGGTGCTCTAAAAACTATGTATAGATATATCAGGGGTCAGTACAGAGATCTCTCCCATCATCTATTATACCCAGGACTGTAACAAGCGGGCGCTCTAATAACTATGTATAATATATCAGGGGTCAGTACAGAGATCTCTCCCATCATCTATTATACCCAGGACTGTAACAAGCGGGTGCTCTAATAACTATGTATAGATATATCAGGGGTCAGTACAGAGATCTCTCCCATCATCTATTATATCCAGGACTGTAACAAGGAGGCACTCTAATAACAATGTATAGATATAATCAGAGGTCAGTACAGAGATCTCTCCCATCATCTATTATACCCAGGACTGTAACAAAGGGGTGCTCTAATAACTATGTATACATATATCAGGGGTCAGTACAGAGATCTCCACTATCATCTATTATACCCAGGACTGTAACAAGGGGCCGCTGTAATAAGTATGTATAGATATATCAGGGGTCAGTACAGAGATCTTTCCCATCATCTATTATACCCAGGACTATACCAAGGGGGCGCTCTAATAACTATGGATAGATATATCAGGGGTCAGTACAGAGATCTCTCCCATCATCTATTATACCCAGGACTGTAACAAGGGGGTGCTCTAATAACTATGTATAGATATATCAGGGTTCAGTACAGAGATCTCTCCCATCATCTATTATACCCAGGACTGTAACAAGGAGGCACTCTTATAACTATGTATAGATATATCAGGGGTCAGTACAGAGATCTCTCCCATCATCTATTATACCAGGACTGTAACACCGGGGTGCTCTAATAACTATGTATAATATATCAGGGGTCAGTACAGAGATCTCTCCCATCATCTATTATACCAAGGACTGTAACAAGGGGGCGCTCTAATAACTATGTATAATATATCAGGGGTCAGTACAGAGATCTCTCCCATCATCTATTATACCCAGGATTGTAACAAGGGGGTGCTATAATAACTATGTATAATATATCAGGGGTCAGTACAGAGATCTCTCCCATCATCTATTATACCCAGGACTGTAACAAGAGGGTGCTATAATAATTATGTATCAGGGGTCAGTACAGAGATCTCTGCCACCATCTATTATACCCAGGATTGTAACAAGGGGGTGCTATAATAACTATGTATAATATATCAGGGGTCAGTACAGAGATCTCTCCCATCATCTATTATACCCAGTACTGTAACAAGGGAGCGCTCTAATAACTATGTATAATATATCAGAGGTCAGTACAGAGATCTCTCCCATCATCTATAATACCCAGGACAGTAACAAGGGGGCACTCTAATAACTATGTATAGATATATCAGGTACAGTACAGAGATATCTGCCATCATCTATTATACCTAGGACTGTAACAAGGGGCGCTCTAATAACTATGTATAGATATAATCAGAGGTTAGTACAGAGATCTCTCCCATCATCTATTATACCCAGGACTGTAACAAGGGGGCGCTCTAATAACTATGTATAGATATATCAGGAGTCAGTACAGAGATCTCTCTCATCATCTATTATACCCAGGACTGTAACAAGGGGGCGCTCTTATAACTATGTATAGTATATCAGGGATCAGTACAGAGAACTCTCCCATCATCTATTATACCCAGGACTGTAACAAGGGGGCGCTCTAATAACTATATATACTATATCAGGGGTCAGTACAGAGATCTCTCCCATCATCTATTATACCAGGACTGTAACACGGGGGTGCTCTAATAACTATGTATAATATATCAGTGGTCAGTACAGAGATCTCTCCCATCATCTATTATACCCAGGACTGTAACAAGGGGCACACTAATAACTTTGTATAGATATATCAGAGGTCAGTACAGAGATCTCTCCCATCATCTATTATACCCAGGACTGTAACAATGGGCGCTCTAATAACTATGTATAGATATATCAGGTACAGTACAGAGATATCTGCCATCATCTATTATACCTAGGACTGTAACAAGGCGCGCTCTAACAACTATGTATAGATATATCAGGGGTCAGTACAGAGATCTCTCCCATCATCTATTATACCTAGGACTGTAACAAAGGTGTGCTCTAATAACTATGTATACATATATCAGGGGTCAGTACAGAGATCTCCACCATCAACTATTATACCCTGGACTGTAACAGGAGGGCGCTCTAATAACTATGTATATCAGGGGTCAGTACAGAGATCTCTCCCATCACCTATTATGCCCAGGACTGTAACAAGGGTGGGGGGGGGGGCTCTAATAGCCAGGTATAGATATAGCAGGGGTCAGTACAGAGATGTCTCCCATCATCTATTATACCCAGGACTTTAACAAGTGGGCACACTAATAACTATGTATAGATATATCAGAGGTCAGTACAGAGATCTCTCCCATCATCTAATATACACAGGACTGTAACAAGGGGGCGCTCTAATAACTATGTATAGATATATCAGGGGTCAGTACATAGATATCTGCCATCATCTGTTATACCTAGGACTGTAACAAGGGGCGCTCTAATAACTATGTATAGATATATCAGGGGTCAGTACTGAGATCTCCACCATCATCTATTATACCCAGGACTGTAACAAGAGGGTGCTCTAATAACTATGTATATCAGGGGTCAGTACAGAGATCTCTTCCATCATCTATTATGCCCAGGATTGTAACAAGGGTCCGCTCTAATAGGTATGTATAGATATATCAGGGGTCAGTACAGAGTTCTCTACCATCATCTATTATACACAGGACTGTAACAAGGGGGCGCTCTAATAACTATGTATAATATATCAGTGGACAGTACAGAGATCTCCACCATCATCTATTATACCCAGGACTGTAACAAGAGGGCGCTCTAATAACTATGTATATCAAGGGTCAGTACAGAGATCTCTCCCATCATCTATTATGCCCAGGACTGTAACAAGGGGGGGGGGGGGGCCTCTAATAGCTATGTATAGATATATCAGGGGTCAGTACAGAGATCTCTCCAATCACCTATTATACCCAGGACTGTAACAAGGGGCAGCTCTGATAAGTATGTATAGATATATCAGGGGACAGTACAGAGATCTCTCCAATCATCTATTATACCCAGGACTGTAACAAGGGGCAGCTCTAATAAGTATGTATAGATATATCAGGGGTCAGTACAGAGATCTCTCCCATCATCTATTATACCCAGGACTGTAACAAAGGGGCGCTCTAATAACTATGTATAGATATATCAGGGGTCAGTACATAGATTTCTGCCATCATCTATTATACCTAGGACTGTAACAAGGGGCGCTCTAATAACTATGTATAGATATATCAGGGGTCAGTACAGAGATCTCCACCATCATCTATTATACCCAGGACTGTAACAAGAGGGCGCTCTAATAACTATGTATATCAGGGGTCAGTACAGAGATCTCTCCCATCATCTATTATGCCCAGGACTGTAACAAGGGGGGGGGGGGGGCGCTCTAATAGCTATGTATAGATATATCAGGGGTCAGTACAGAGATCTCTCCCATCATCTATTATACCTAGGACTGTAACAAGAGGCCGCTCTAATAAGTATGTATAATATATCAGGGGTCAGTACCGAGATCTCTCCCACCATCTATTATACCCAGGACTGTAACAAAGGGGCCGCTCTAATAAGTATGTATAATATATCAGGGGTCAGTACCGAGATCTCTCCCATCATCTATTATACCCAGGACTATAACAAGGGGCCGCTCTAATAAGTATGTATAGATATATCAGGGGTCAGTACAGAGATCTCTCCCATCATCTATTATACCCAGGACTGTAACAAGGGGGCACTCTAATAACTATGTATAGATATATCAGGGGTCAGTACAGAGATCTCTCCCATCATCTATTATACCCAGGACTGTAACAAGGGGCCGCTCTAATAACTATGTATGGATATATCAGGTGACAATACAGAGATCTCTCCCATCATCTATTATACCCAGGACTGTAACAAGGGGGCGCTCTAATAACTATGTATAATATATCAGGGGTCAGTACAGAGATCTCTCCCATCATCTATTATACCCAGGACAGTAACAAGGGGGCGCTCTAATAACTATGTATAATATATCAGGGGTCAGTACAGAGATCTCTCCCATCATCTATTATACCCAGGACTGTAACAAGGGGGCGCTCTAATAACTATGTATAATATATCAGGGGTCAGTACAGAGATCTCTCCCATCATCTATTATACCCAGGACAGTAACAAGGGGGCGCTCTAATAACTATGTATAATATATCAGGGGTCAGTACAGAGATCTCTCCCATCATCTATTATACCCAGGACTGTAACAAGGGGCCGCTCTAATAACTATGTATAATATATCAGGGGTCAGTACAGAGATCTCTCCCATCATCTATTATACCCAGGACTGTAACAAAGGGGTGCTCTGTACGTCTAGAGGAAAGAAGGTTTCTACAACATAGAAGGTGTTCTTTACTGTAAGAGCAGTGAGACTATGGAGCTCTCTCCTGAGGACGCGGTGATGGTGATACAATATAAGAGTATAAGAGGCTCTGGACATCTTTCTTGAGTGTTACAATGTTACGTGTTGTATCACTGATTACTCTGGAGAGTCGGCGATCCCGGGATTGTTCTGATTGCCAGATTGGAGTCAGGAAGGATTTTTTTCCCTAAAAGTAGGGATATTGTCTTTTACCTCATTTGTTTGTTTTTTTTTTGGTCTTCCTCTGGATCAACATTGGTGGAATATTAGGCGGACTAATGTGCAGTGTGAGCCCGAGGAATGTATAGAAAGCAATGTTTGAGCCAAGGAGGTCTGTGATACATATATAGATATGATAAACTTATGGAGGATTCTAGCCACGCCCTGTTGCCTCTGAGTACGATACTTGTACTTGATTTGTGCGTGATCTTGGTGTTCCTCTGCAGTTACCCCTTCATCATGGCCACTTGTTACTTGTAGTCCAGCTCTCTGCTTATTGTCTTCAGATTAGTTTCTTGGCGATGTCTTCATTTTCTTCTTCGGCTCTTCGTTTCTTGAGCTTCACTCCCGGCATTAACTCCTGGCTGGCATTGTTCTGACTCTGCTTGTGCCTCTGCTCCAGACCTCCCTACAAGGAGGCCATTGCCAACTGGTGACTGCTCAGGAGACTATAACTTGGGAATCTGAGTGGAAAGTAGCGCCCCCTTTTGGCTTCCTTTGACACAGCACATCAGATCAGCCATTGTGAAACTGATTGCAGTTTAGGGGGTTGTACCAGACAGTTTGATCAGCTATGCCAAGGTGAGACCCCCACCCATGCCAAGAACATGGTTCCCGTGCCCCCTCTTCATATCACTATGGAGCTGCTTCTCCCAACCCGCAGTGACGTGGGACTGAACGCAGCAGCGGCCGCACTCATTTCAGTTGGCCTGACGGAAATAACAGGGTACAAAGTGCTCGGCTATCTACCTCAGCGCTGCTCAAATGGTTGGAGCGCCGCTGCACATGCACTGCCATAGCACCACTCACGTCTTCTCCGTGCAGTTACTATTGATTGTGGCATGTAAGGAGTTAATCTGAGGCTTCTCTGCTCCTGTGTGTTAGAGCAGGAGCCGGGCTGTCAGTCGGCCAGGCCACCACCTTAAGATGCCTGTGCTGGGTTAAAGCCCATTAGTGACATCAGTAAAAAGCAGTGTTAGCCGTCGCTGCTGTAGATGTCTGCCCCGTAACACACACATATATATATATATATATACCGATTGTGGTGCAGAATTTTTAGCGTTTGTTTGTATCTTCCAGCTTATTTTGCGGCTGTTAAAAGGTCCCTCGAGGTTTATCTTTTACAGATGTAGCAGAGCTGTATGTGCTGCTGCAGCTGAGCTTTATAAACTCCAGTGAATCTGAGCTGCAATACCAGACACAACCTTTGGGCAGGTGTGGCGCTGTTTCCGGACAATCCCTTTAATGATATTGACAGTTTACAGTTGTCAGGAAGCCAAATGCTGCGAACATTACATCCTGCTCTGAGGAAGGGGCATCAATTGCTGGATCTATTAAAGAGAAATGACGTTTGAGTCCTTGGCGTTGAGTACTTTCTTCATCCATCGGGTTGTTTCCTGTCCAACCTTGTTGTTTGGTAGTCAGGGGCCAGTTAGGCTTCCCGCAAGGACAGTGCTGCGAAAGCTGACAATCCCTTTGAATGATCAGTGTGGGTCACACGGTGGGCCGTCCAGCAACCACTTTATGTTGTATCTCCATATGACTTAAAGGGTCATTCCAGTGAAAGCACATGTATCCATCCCTGCCCTCTCACTTGATTGCCTGTTACACTCTGGGGGTCTCCTCTCTTGCCTAGTGCAGCCCCCTGTCTGATGCTTATCAGCCACCTTCTTGGTGGTTAGATGTTCTACATTCACATCCATCCCATGATGCATCAGCCCAGCATTACTTACAGGTTCTACTGCTGTAGGCCATTGGACAGGACACCCAGGACCTCCTCAGGAAGTGGTCTTTATTGTATGTGCGCACAGACACTGGTGGATTAGCCTCCCTAGCCCAGTGTGCCTATACAAAGACATTACAACAACCGTATACAGTGTGGGCCGCCTTGTTCACAGTTTCATCATTATTGGTCAACACTGGAAAGAAGAACTTCAGGACAGAAGAATCTACGAGGCGGGGGAGGGGGGAGTGAAATGTAAAGACTCATTTAGACACAATGATTATCGTTCAAAAGCCTCTTTTAAGGGACTTTTGATTGATATTCGTTGTGTTATTTACAGCGCAAGATGAGCGATCAAGATGAGCGATGACCTTGCGCTCTGAGCGGAGGATGCAGAAGACAAGCGGGATGTTTGGTGGGGGCAGATCTGATTCTGAGCAGAGCCATGGGTAGGACTTGTGGCCATTTTAGGTGAGTCTCCTGACAGAGCTTCCCTAGGGCAAGTTTTAAAGTCCAGTCCATGCGCTCAGCCTTTCCTGAGCTCTGACGTCTGTGTGCAAAGTACAATTTCCATCTGGTCCTGAGGTAGCTGGCAAGCTCTTGTTTGATCTCTGCTGCAAAAGCTGGTCCGTTATATGACCAAATCTGCACTGGTTGGCCGTGTCTTTGAATCATGTCCCTCAGTAGTACTCTGGCCCCTTTGGTTGATTTCTTTTTCCTAGTGGGGTAGGCCTCCACACACTCCGTGTAAGTGCAGACAACAACCAGGAGATACTTCCTTCCATCAGCTGCAGGCATTTGAGTAAAGTCGACTAGTACATCTTGGAAGAGAGCAGCTCCATAAGATTGTACCCCTGGAGTCTACAGAGGTCTTTGTCTGGGACTATTTTCAGCATAAATTACACATTTTCTGGTGTTCGCCTGGTAAGTCTTGAGATGTACAGCGCATCTTGGATTAGATCTTCCATAGTGGTGGACCCATAGCAGGTCCTCATGCACTTTCTTGACGATCTCCGTTGCTAGTGCTGTTGGGTCCACACTTCTTCCATCCAAGGAGATGAACTAACCCTCAGGGGTGTTTTAGTCGCTCCTGTTCACTTCGATTGTAGCAGGGGTTCTAGTTGCTGAGGGGAACCAGGAAAAGGGCTTGTAGCTTGACAGTACATTCGGCGTTTAGGAGAGTGGCAGCTCACTTGGCATCAGCATCTGCCTCTCTGATCCCCTGTGCAACCAGTGAGTCTCCCTTCTGTCTTCCTTTACAGTGAATGACCCACACCTCTTCTGACAGTTCCGGAATGAGAGTAGCGTGCTTCACTTCTTGACCTGCTGAAGGGACCAGACTCTTCTCTCAGGGCCCCATGAACATAGAGTGTGAGGAAGGCCTACTTTGAGTCAGTGAAGATATTGACTTTCACCCCAGCTGCCAGCTGTAGGGCTCTGATAAGTGCATGAAGTTCTGCCTTTTGAGCTGAAGTTCCTTTTGGCACTGGTTTTGCTTTTGTAGTAGTCTGTAGGGTGACCACCACATATTCAACATAGCGTATGCCTTCATTCATGAGGCTGCTACCATCTGTGTACTATTCAACATCAGGAGCTTCGAGGGGTGTGTCTCGTAGAACAGGATAGCTGCTGAAGACTTCATCCATCACCTCACAGCAGTTATAGTCAGGGGCTCCAGTTCTGGTCGGCAACAGAGTTGCTGGATTTAGAGTAGTACACACTTCCAACGTCAGTCTTGGGTTTTCACATAGGAGGCCTTGATACTTGATTATGCAAGCTTCTGTCACCAGCAGGGCCCTTTGACGTCCATCAGAGTTAGGACACAAGGTAGCACTTGTTCTGTAAGATCTTGACCCAGGGTAAGCTTGTCAGCTGTTGTTGCCAGTCTTCTCAGGCAGGGAGGCCATCCCATGGCCACATTATCAAGTTGCTTGGAGAGGTAGACAACAGGTTGATGCCAAGATCACTGGCATGTCGAGAACACCGATCGCCAGTCCCCTCTTCTTCAACATACAGAATAAGTAATTTCTCCAGATTAAGCAAGGCCAGTGCGGGTGCTTTTAGCAGAGCTCGCTTGATGTTGTCATAGGCCCTTGTATGTTCTTGCTTCCAGCAGAAGGGGACATCTTCACCTCCCATTGTGACTTCATAAAGGGGTTTGGCCATTTCAGCAAGGCCAGATATCCCTATTCTGCAGAATCTGGCAGCAGGGCAGCTAATCGGGGGGAGGGGGGAGCAACAGGGATGAGCTGTGATCTCCTCTATTATACATGTGTGATCATTAGTAGCTGTGACATGACTGTCTGTGTCCCCCTCTAGTTTCTGTGGTAGATCCATGTAACAGCATCACACAGACTGAGACACTGACTAGAAACTGAACACAAAACTCAAGTAGATCTGAAGGGGACGGAACTGAGATCACATGTGTTACCATGTGGCTGCTGCGGGTCCTCCTGGGGCAGCTGGGCACTGGGTCCCGTGGTTGGGGCGCGTCCCCCCGGCTTGTTGTCCGGCTGCCGGGGGGCGGGGGGCTGCTCGGTGAGGTGTGCGCGCACTCGTGGGTCCAGCCAGCGCAATGTACACGTGTGCCTGTGAGTGCAGTTCCGTGCTCTGGCTCCTGTTCATGTGATCCTGCTGGGAGGTAGCGCCTCCCTCTCTCCGCCCCTGGGCGGAGGCTTCTGTTTATAAGGCTGGCAGTGAGGTCCATTCTGTCAGCGTGCTTGTATTCTGCCTCTATCAGTCTCCTGTTTGTCAGCTTGTTTGCCAGTTCTGCCAGGTCATCCCATCTGTCTCGGTCTGTGGTTGTTTCCTCATCACGCTTCCTGTCGGTATTCTACCCGGTTCCATCTAGGTATGCCAGCGTCCCTCCTCGGTCCCTAGCGAGAGTAGGTACCGCCGCTCAGTTGCCCGCCTGGAGGCAAGTAGGCAAGGACAGGGGTTGCAAGTAAGTTCTAGGGCAACCCGGGCTGGCTTATCATCGGGTAGGATACCGTAACAGCATGACCATCCGAGGAGGAGGCCGGGGGTCTCAGACAGAGGAATAACTAAGCGAGGTCACACTAGCCGACTTATATATACTGGGGGGAGCTACATAATGAATAACTGATATCACCAAAGTGGGCATTGAACCCCTTCACGCCACGGGACATAAACTTACATCCTAGGTGGGAAGCAGCTTCTGTAAATGGATGTACGTTTACATCCCATGGATGGTGCGGGCTCAGAAGCTCTGGCTGACAGCTGGCATCTCACTGCAATAGTGGGGATTGGTGAAACCCCCAATTCCCACTGTTAACCCCTTACATGCTACAATCAATGTTGATCACAGCATCTAAAGGGTTCAATGGAGTGCCCTTCCTCTGCAACATGATGGGCCGTCCGGCATGTAATCATGGATTGCTGATGGATTGCCATGGCAACTGAATGCTAGACAATGGTGTCCAGGTCTATCATTGCCTCTGATCGCTTTTGTTACAAAAGTACTGCACTGTATTGTCATAGCAATCATAGATTCAGAGGTTCAAGACCCCTACAGGGACATAAAGAATATAAAAAAAACTGAAAAAAAAGGGAAAAATTAAATTTTTGCACACTTTCCCCTCTTTATTTGTTGTTGCTGTTAGCTGTTAAGTGGTTCATGACCCTCAGCAACCCTAAAGGTGAGCTGCCTCCATGTTTTTCGGTTTTACTTCTTTTAGTGGTGTCACTGGTGTGATATCCATGCCAGTATCCGTTCTGACAGTATCGGCCATCATGTCCTCTGGCGGCCGGGTCTTTTGCCCCTGATCTGTCCAAGCATTATAGATTTTTCTAGCAACTCTGCTCACATTACATGGCCAAAATCCGTGAGTCTGAGTCCGGTCATTTGGTTCTTTGTGAGTCTGAGTCTGGTCATCTTGCTCTCTGGTGAGTCTGAGTCTGGTCATCTTGTCCTCCATGAGTCTGAGTCTGGTCATCTTGTCCTCCATGAGTCTGAGGCTGGTCATCTTGTCCTCCATGAGTCTGAGGCCGGTCATCTTGTCCTCCATGAGTCTGAGACCAGTCATTTTGTCCTCCATGAGTCTGAGTCTGGTCATCTTGTCCTCCATGAGTCTGAGACCAGTCATTTTGTCCTCCATGAGTCTGAGTCTGGTCATCTTGTCCTCCATGAGTCTGAGACCAGTCATTTTGTCCTCCATGAGTCTGAGGCTGGTCATCTTGTCCTCCATGAGTCTGAGGCCGGTCATCTTGTCCTCCATGAGTCTGAGACCAGTCATTTTGTCCTCCATGAGTCTGAGTCTGGTCATCTTGTCCTCCATGAGTCTGAGACCAGTCATTTTGTCCTCCATGAGTCTGAGTCTGGTCATCTTGTCCTCCATGAGTCTGAGACCAGTCATTTTGTCCTCCATGAGTCTGAGACCAGTCATTTTGTCCTCCATGAGTCTGAGACCAGTCATTTTGTCCTCCATGAGTCTGAGACCAGTCATTTTGTCCTCCATGAGTCTGAGGCTGGTCATCTTGTCCTCCGTTAGTCCAGTTATCTTGCCCTCCAGTGATATATTGGGTCTTTTATGATTCAGGACTTCTCTGTTTGTTACTCCCACCATCCAGGACATATACAGCAGCTCAAACGCATCAATCCTCCTCCTATCGGCTTCCCTCGCAGCCCAACTCTTACATCCATACTTGGCTCTGGGGACAATAGTGGTTTGCATTATCCTGTGTTTAGTTGCTATACCGATATCCCTACTTTCCCAGATTTTGTCCAGGTTTAGCTCCCCCCAATGCTATCCTACGTTTTATCTCAGCCATAGACTCTCCAGCCTGGTCAATGTTCACACCAAGGGAGATGAAGTCTCGCACTCATTCTACGGCCCCATTGTCAATTTGAATTTGGCCATGTTTTGCAGTTGTCATCGGATACCCTATCTGCATCCTCAGAGAGCTCTTTCATAGATTTACAGGGTAGGTCGCCAGGTCTTCCCTAACCCTCCCCATTTATCCTGGTTTGGGACCGACGTATATGGATGACTGCACACGGCTAGGTTCCTCTTTGTTTACAAAATGTAAAAAAAAAGTTGGGCATTGTCCCATTGTGTAGCGCCCCTTATAATTAACTGAAGTTTTTATCACACAGCAAACAGTATAAAAAAGGGTAAAAAATGGAGCCAAATTGCTTTTTTGTTTTTTTTCGCCTCCCAAAAAAAAGCCGAACACAAAAGTGATCTGAAAAGTGGTATGTGCACCAAAATGGTGCCACAAAAGACAAAGAGCCGCAGAACTCTGTCAGTGGAAACATGAAAAGGTTATGGGGGGCTATGAACATAGCGATGCAAAAGTAGAAACCTAGAAGCATCTGTAATTGGTATTGTAGTCGCAGCGATGTGCCGTACGCTGCATGACTGACGGTGAAAACACGCAGGCACAACTGAAGATTTTTTTCCCGGCCTACAAAAGAATTAATAGAGAAGTTCTGCAATACGTTATATGTACCCGAAAATGGTGCCAAGAAAAACTACAGCTCGCCACGCAAAAACATCTCGCATACGGCCTCGGCGGCGGAAAAATGAAAGGGCTATGGCTTCTGAAAGGTGGAGATAACAATCCTCAACCTTAGGACATTGCATCCTGAGGACGGGGGTGAGGGGGTCATGACCAGAATCACGTCGGCCCCCCTATGGAATGAGGAGACACTGGGCGCCTGGGGTATTCGGGGTGTTCTGCCCCTCGTGTAGCAGCGCTCTGTAACCTTCTCCCACCAGCCGCTGACCGTAGAGCCGCAGTCTTCACCCTCTGCAGACACTTTACAAATAATTCTGCTTATTCTGTGACCTTTTTAGCATTGAGATGACACAGAAGGAAGCCTTCATCGCTGAGTTCATTGGATGAAGACGTTGCGGCATCGCAGCCGACGTCCGTGAAGTTGCTTTTCTATCGCCCTATAATGAAGACGGAAATTAGAGCGCTGACATAAAGTGCGCTGTTTGTTTCCATTAGTCTTATTAGATTTGGAGGCGCGGACCCTCCGCCTCGTACATCACTGGGCTGACCTTGAATCTGCTGTCGGAGCCGGGGATTTGCAGACCCCGGAGATGGCAGCTTATATATTTGCTCTGCAGATACGTGACTGATTGCCCGATGTCTTTCTACTGGATAAACATTTAGGATCACATTGAAGTCACAAGTGACTCTCAGCGGTCTCTATGGGGTTGAAGGCCGTCCTGCGGTTGCATCTCATGGCGGTCTGCAGGCAGTAAATGGATGGATGACAATCACTGGAAGGCTGCCGGCAGCATGATCAGATCCTAACGAGCTCTGGACGCTGCCGTCTACGAGGAGAGCCGAGAGGGGCTTGGACTTTGCCTCTTAGGGATGAGACTGCATGGATGGAGCCGCCCTCGCTCGGCTGGGATCTTCAGTTATGCTCAGCAGCCTTGAAAGTGAACTGGCCACCAGCGCGGTGCATGAGGCTCAGTGGAAGGAGGCGGCTACCAGTATTCAGTAGTGTTGAGCGAACCTTTGAAAAGTTTGGTTCAACTGGTTCAACAAACTTCAGCAAAAAGTTCACTTAGGTCCAAATTAGTGTAAACTGAACTGGAACTTCGCCGATTTCCCCAAAACTGGCATAAAAAAGTGTCTAAGAGCTTTAAAAAAAACCTCCATCATTTCTTCCTCCTCTCCCCCAATGGTGGCTCAGTAGTTAGCCTCGCTGTGCTGGGACCCTAGGTCAAATCTTACCAAGACAACATCTGCATGGAATTTCTACAAATGTTGGTGAAAACCTCCACAAACCTCCATTTCCGATGTTCCGATGTCATATACATAATATAGGTACATATAGTGTTGCCTCTCCATATATATAACATAGGTACTAGAGATGAGCGAGTATACTCGCTAAAGGCAATTGCTCGGGGGAGAGCGGGGAGGAACAGAGGGGAGATCTCTCTCTCTCTCCCTCCCCCCCCCCCCCCCGGTCCCTCCTGCTGACTGCCGCTACTTACTGCTCTCCCGCGCCGGCACCCGAACCTGCAGTCTCGAGCAATTGCCTTTAGCGAGTATACTCACTCATCTCTAATAGGTACATATAGCACTGCCTCACTTTCTCTCCAGATATATATATATATATAACATAGTTACATACAGTTCTGCCTCGCTGCCTCTGCGTATATATAACATAGGTACATATAGTACTGCCTCCCTGTCTCTCCATATATATATATAATGTAGGTACATATAGTGCTGCCTCCCTGCCTCTCCATATATATAACATAGGTACATATAGTACTGCCTCACTGTCTCTCCATATATATATATATATATATATATATATATATATATATATATATATATATATATATAATGTAGGTACATATAGTGCTGCCTCTCTCTCTCTCTGTATATATATATAAATAAATAAAACGTAGGTACATATAATACTGCCTCTCCATATATATATATATATAACATAGGTACATATAGTACTGCCTCTCCATATATATAATGTAGGTACATATAGTGCTGCCTCCCTGCCTCTCCATATATATAACATAGGTACATATAGTACTGCCTCACTGTCTCTCCATATATATATATATATATATATATATATATATATATATATATATAATGTAGGTACATATAGTGCTGCCTCTCTCTCTCTCTGTATATATATAAAAATAAATAAAACGTAGGTACATATAATACTGCCTCTCCATATATATATATATAACATAGGTACATATAGTACTGCCTCTCCATATATATAATGTAGGTACATATAGTGCTGCCTCCCTGCCTCTCCATATATATAACATAGGTACATATAGTACTGCCTCCCTGCCTCTCCATATATATAATGTAGGTACATATAGTGCTGCCTCTCTCTCTCTCTATATATAATGTATGTACATATAGTACCGCCTCCCTGCCTCTCCATATATATAACATAGGTACATATAGTACTGCCTCCCTGCCTCTCCATATATATAATGTAGGTACATATAGTGCTGCCTCTCTCTCTCTATATATATAATGTATGTACATATAGTACCGCCTCCCTGCCTCTCCATATATATAACATAGGTACATATAGTACTGCCTCCCTGCCTCTCCTTATATATAACATAGGTACATATAGTACCGCCTCGCTGCCTCTTCTTATATATAACATAGGTACATATAGTACTGCCTCCCTGCCTCTCCATATATATAATGTAGGTACATATAGTGCTGCCTCTCTCTCTATATATATATAATGTATGTACATATAGTACCGCCTCCCTGCCTCTCCATATATATAACATAGGTACATATAGTACTGCCTCCCTGCCTCTCCATATATATAATGTAGGTACATATAGTGCTGCCTCTCTCTCTCTATATATATAATGTATGTACATATAGTACCGCCTCCATGCCTCTCCATATATATAACATAGGTACATATAGTACTGCCTCCCTGCCTCTCCTTATATATAACATAGGTACATATAGTACCGCCTCCCTGCCTCTCCATATATATAACATAGGTACATATAGTACTGCCTCCCTGCCTCTCCTTATATATAACATAGGTACATATAGTACTGCATCACTGTCTCTCCATGTATATAACTTAGTACATATAATATTGCCTCCCTGCCTCTCCATATATATAATGTAGGTACATATAGTACTGCCTCCCTGCCTCTCCTTATATATAACATAGGTACATATAATATTGCCTCCCTGCCTCTTCTTATATATAACATAGGTACATATAGTACTGCCTCACTGTCTCTCCATATATATATATATAACATAGGTACATATAGTACTGCCTCTCCATATATATAACATAGGTACCTATAGTACTGCCTCCCTGCCTCTCCATATATATAATGTATGTACATATAGTACCGCCTCCCTGCCTCTCCATATATATAATGTATGTACATATAGTACCGCCTCCCTGCCTCTCCATATATATAACATAGGTACATATAGTACTGCCTCCCTGCCTCTCTATATATATAATGTAGGTACATATAGTGCTGCCTCTCTCTCTCTCTATATATAATATATGTACATATAGTACCGCCTCCCTGCCTCTCCATATATATAACATAGGTACATATAGTACTGCCTCCCTGCCTCTCCATATATATAATGTAGGTACATATAGTGCTGCCTCCCTGCCTCTCCATATATATAACATAGGTACATATAGTACTGTCTCCCTGCCTCTCCATATATATATAACATAGGTACATATAGTACTGCCTCCCTGCCTCTCCATATATATAACATAGGTACATATAGTACTGTCTCCCTGCCTCTCCATATATATATAACATAGGTACATATAGTACTGTCTCCCTGCCTCTCCATATATATAACATAGGTACATATAGTACTGCCTCCCTGCCTCTCCATATATATAATGTAGGTACATATAGTGCTGCCTCTCCATATATATAACATAGGTACATATAGTGCTGCCTCCCTGCCGCTTCTGAGAGATGTTCTACCTAAGCTACTGTATTCCTGCCTGTCTGTCCATGTAATATTTTGGGATATTATGGGTGAAAATGTATTTAATTGGAAAGCGGAACTACCAGGATGGAAGGAGGTGATCGTCCCACGGGGACCCCAAGAAGATGCAAAAACTGTAGTCCTTGTCAGTGGCAGCACACCATAGTGGTACCGGCTATAATACAGCAGGGTGGGCTATATCCTCGGACAGACATGCAGCACATACGCTATTGGCCCCTATTTTAGATCTCAGCCTTCTAATGATTGGCGCTGTATGGTAATCCCCCCCCCCCCCCCGTGACCCCGGTGTGCGGCATAAAATTATGTGACAAGTTTTCTGCTGATCAGTCTCAGTGTGAATCCACATTAGATGGAAGATCCAGCGATCGGAGCGACTTCCAACGAGGCCGGTCATCGGTGCTGGACTAGCCGGGGTCTCACCGCCAACCGCGGGGGGGGGGGGTCTCATGTAACGGTGTGGAGAGAGTATACAGAGAATGGCACGATCGAGGAAAACATCCAGCGGAAGGGGATCCTGCGGACGGAAACAACTCATCACTGAAAGGGGTCGGAGGAGGATGTCAGGAATCGTTCTGACCAACAGGCTGCACAGTCAGCTGAATACAACGCTGGAGCTCCAACTAACGTGTCCGAACGCACAACTCGCCGCTCCTCCGCACGGATGGTATAACAGCAGACGACCAGTTCCAGCGCCATTGTGTCTAAGAGAAACAGGAAGACTTCAGCGGGCAAAAGAGCGCAAAACTTGTATCACTGAGCAGCGGGAAAACATCTCCTGGTCAGATGGAGCCAGATTTATGCTGCTGATGGGAGGGCAGAGTTTGTCTTGATTTTGGGCTCCTCTGGGGTCTCGGCTGACGGACAGGCTGGGGCCTCTAATAAAGCGTCTCAGTAACATTTAGACGTTAGTCTGGAGTTGCTTTAACCGACGGTTTCCTTCAAGCACTGACTGCAGTCGTGAGAAGTGACTAGCGGCCGAGCCTTCCATCCGCCGAGGAGGGTCAGGAGATCAAGTTGTAGATTGAGTCTTAAGGAAGGAACGTCTGACATTCTTATTACTCGATTCTATTATGTGGTCACATTATACAAGGACAGACAGGGATTCGGCTGCCGCTCTTTGGGTGCCTCTGAGATCTGCACTCTTCATTATCTGGAGATTTCCTCCAAGACTCCCCCATTATTACTCAGTAAAAATAACATCTTGAAAAACCGCTGTTTCCAGATTTGGCGCCGCGCTCCTCCACCGCAATGAACATTGAGCGGCAGATAAATCCAGGTATGATCTCATGAAGTCAGCCGCTGCACCTCCGGCCGTAACCCCGCTGCGCATTTATATTATGAATGTACTTTCTGCCTTATCCGCGGGTCCTGCTGTTCCAGAAGTGCGCAAGAGCTTTACTTAAAAATCCATATGGGGAAAGTAATCACGCCTCCATCGCAGGCTTGTAAATTTACATTCAGCGGACCGCTGTGCATTGTTGTTCCAGCGCTGAGTGACTAAGTCTGTGTTTTGACATGAAAATATACTTTCTTTCGTCTCTTGGAGCTGTTGCCGGTGAGAATATTAATAATCTAACTAAGCGAAAGAGCCTGGAAGAATACTGTAATCTGCCTTTAGTACAAATACATGAAATAACCCCTCACAGCCTAGAACCTGAGCATTCACACCAGCAGGGGCATCACATGTCGTCACAAGGTCTCCCACCCTGTTGTTGCTGCACTTTTACAGGTAATACACTGTATGATCATCTGGGGGTTGGACCCAAGGACCCTGGAGGTCCCAATGACCCTGGAGGACCAGATGACACTGTTGGTCTCGATGATCCTGGAGGACCATATGATGCTGGAGGACCCCATGACCCTGAAGCACCCGATGAACCTGGAGGACCAGCTGACCCTGGAGGATCTCATGAACCTGGAGGTCCCGATGACCCTGGAGGAGCTGCTCAACCTATAGGTCCCAATGACCGTGGAGGACCAGATGACACTGTAGGTTTCGATGATCCTGGAGGAGCCGATGACCCTGAAGGAGATGATGACCCCAGAGGACCGGATGACACTGTAGGTCTCAATGATCCTGGAGGAGCTGATTTACCTGGAGGACCAGATGACACTGTAGGTCTCGATGATCCTGGAGGAGCCAATGAACCTGGAGGACTACCTGATGCTGGAGGACCCCATGACCCTAAAGGACCCGATGAACCTGGAGGATCTGACAAACCTGGAGGTCCCAATGACCCTGGAGGAGCTGCTGAACCCGGAGGTCCTGATGACCGTGGAGAACCAGATTAACCTGGAGGACCCGATGACCCTGGAGGAACCGATGAACCTGAAGGACCAGATGATGCTGGAGGTCTTGATGACCCCAGAGAACCAGATCACCCCAGGGGATCAGATGACCCTGGATGACTAGATGACCCTGGAGGTCTCATTGACCCTGGATGACCAGATGAACCTGGAGGTCCCAATGAACCTGGAGGACCAGATGACCCTTGAGGTCCCTTCCAACTCTACCATTCTATGATTCTATGGCCTTGGGGATACTCAGATGCAATTTGAGTTGGGGTACCTGGTTCTGCTCTAGAACATAATCTGGCTGTAGAGGACAGTACATGACGCTGTCCATGGTGCTGAATAAAGTGTACAGCCCACAAGGGAGCTTTTAGTTACAAGAGTGGTCTAGCCCCTCAGCCAATAAAGCCATATTTGTCAGGCTTTAGAATCCTTAAGAGCTCCTGGTCTTCACCCTTGTTCTTTTCATGGAGAGCTGCAAGGAGCCTGCTTATTATGTCTGCAGAACAACTGCTGGTTGACCGGGCAGATGGGAAGCATGTAAGCTGTACGAAAACCAAAATCACTAACAGGTATACATACATGACATACGAGTATACTATGTTAATAGAAGAATTAGCCCCCCACCAATCCTATGATGTCAGGTGATATGTCACCAGGTGTAGAGCTGACAATGGGGTCTGGGGGTGGCATGTCAGCAGGTGTAGAGCCAACAACGGGGTCTGGTGGTGGGATGTCACCAGGTGTAGAGCTGACAATGAGGTCTGGTGGGGGGATGTCATCAGATGAAGAGCTGACAACTGGGTCTGGTGGGGGGATGTCACCAGGTGTAGAGCTGACAGCGGGGTCTGGTGGGGAGATGTCACCAGGTGTAAAGCTGACAACAGGGTCTGCTAGGAGGATGTCAGCAGGTGTAGAGCCGACAACGGGGTCTGGTGGGGGGATGTCACCAGGTGTAGAGCTGACAACGGGGTCTGGTGGGGAGATGTCACCAGGTGTAGAGCTGACAACGGGGTCTGGTGGGGGGATGTCACCAACCAATCAGTACGGACATCGCAGCTTCTGGACCTTCCAGAGTCTACTGTTGGCCATGTTATTGGGAGATGGAAGCCATCCGGTGTTTGCGGTGTCGCCACGTTCAGGGAGACCTCGTAAACTGACAGAACGTGGACAACGAAGACTTTTAACATACTAACATAGTTCGTAAGGCTGAATGAAGACAATGTCCATCTAGTCCAGCCTTTTTATCCTCCTGTGTTGTTGATCCAGAGGAAGGCAAAAAACCCCAAGAGGCAGGAGCCAATTAGCCCTTTTGGGGAAAAAATTCCTTCCCAACTCCCTAATGGCAATCAGACTGTTCCCTGGACCAACCCCTAATAGTTCCTACCTGCCTATATACCAGGATTAACAATTAACTTTAGATTTATATCCTGTAATATCCTTTCTCTCCAGAAAGACATCAAGTCCCCTTTTAAACTCCTCTATGGATCCTGCCATCACCACGTCCTCAGGCAGAGAGTTCCACAGTCTCACTGCTCTTACAGTAAAGAACCCCCCTTCTGTGTTGGTGATGAAACCTGCTTTCCTCTAATCGTAGCGGATGTCCTCTTGTTACCGTCGCAGTCCTGGATATAAACAGATCGCGGGAGAGATCCTTGTATCGTCCCCTCATGGATTTATACATCGTTATTTGATCACCCCTTAGCCGTCTTTTTTCTAGAGTAAATAGTCCCAATTTGGATAGCCTCTCTGGGTATTCCAGTCCTGTCATTCCATGTATTAGATTAGTCGCTCTTCTTTGAACCCCCCCCCCCCCAGCACTGTAACATCTTTCCTGAGCCCCGGTGTCCAGAACTGTGCGCAGTATTCCATGTGAGGCCTGACAAGTGCCTTATATAATGGGAGGATAATGTAGGAGCTGTGAAGACATCACACACATCGTCTGTCCTCGCTGTGGATGTCTCACAGGGCATTGGGACATCCATTAGTACTAGAACCCTCCATAGGGGGACGGCATGTGAAGGATTACCATGGACTAGCACCTGCACACAACATCATAGCAGGGGATGCACAGCGGCGCCTGCGATGGGGCTTAGAGCGACGGACTGTAAGTGACTGTAAGCAAGTATTGTGGATGAATCACAGGACACCATCTTCTGGTCGGATGGTGGCACTTGGGTGTGGTGGTTGCCTGTAGAGCGGTTTCTACATGACTGCATCCTCCCAACAGTGAAGTTCGGAAGAGGTTTTGTTATGGTGGTGGTGGGGTTCTGCTGAGAAGGACTAGAGCTATTGGTTATAGTGAAATCCACCATGTGATTTACAGGGGCTTCCCAAACTGCAGTCCTCAGGACCGCCGACCATAACACATTACTGATAGATAAAGACGTAAGGAGAAGAATGCACCCCCACCCATCCACCTGTAAAGATTCAAGGCTAAGATTCAATCAGAACCTCTGTACCCGAAGCTGAGCTCGCTCCCTCCCTGAAGGTTCAGCACCACGGACAGAGTCCCAGTCATATACAGCAGCTTCCCAAACCACAGTCCTCAGGACACCCAGCAAGCCATGTTTGAGGATATCCAACAGGGAGGACAGTGATGTCTGAGGCACCAACTGTAAGGACAACACTGTGCAATACAGAGGAAATCCTAAAAATGTGACCTCCTGGGGGTCATGAGGACTGGAGTTTGGGAAACACGGCTCTACAGTAAAGACTAAGGTTTCCAGGCTTTGGCAGAACTTCAACTCTCAAAGTGCTTGAGGCCGGCAGGACGTTGATAAGTGGGGTTTGCAACAGCTTAAGAGTCAATTCGGAGAGGAAGAGTTTCCATTATTTTTCCTCCTGTACACAAGGGGTCACATCCAACCCCCTTTACAGTCCACCAAATGGATTTTTAGATATATGTGTTAAGAGGTTTTCTCCATATAGACGATGCTCATGATGCGGTATACTGACACCACTGTTGGGTGACCAGTGGAGTCCAACAGCAAAGACACCCATTAATTTCGGGAGTCCCAGGATGTTGTGTAGGCACGAGTGAAAAGAGAACATCTGAAGCAGCTTCCCCATTATATCAGGCAACCCCTTCCTTGGAGTTCCTCACAGGAGTCTCAGCAGTCCAACCAAAGCCAAGCCTGTCCCATCCATGTGTGATTGGTGGTCATAGCCCCCAGCATTAAGGCTCAGCCCTTCTTGATAGGAGTCGAGGTTGGATATCACTTCATGCTGTACTGTGCCACCTCCGGGGTCTGCTGCTACGGACCCCGACTTATCAGCTGTTCGGGCGCCTGCAGGAGTGCTTGGAGTGGAAGCGGTTAGCTCCTTCCCCCATATAGTGACCGGCGCTTGTAACTGCAAGTGCAGCTCCCATTGATTTTAATCAGACCCCAGCTGCTACACTGGGGTCGGGGCAGCAGCTTCCACTCCAACCCCTGTGTATCACCTTGCTGACTGCAGCAGCATGATCACCTGATGGGCTAGTGTCCCCATCAAGTATGGACGGACTATCTTAAGGATACTTCATCAATAGTATTTCTGCCTAGCAAACCCCATTAAAATACTCTGTACTGCTGTGGACCCTGCTATTCCACACACGTCAAATACAGGGCCTGTGGGCCAAATCCAGCCTGTTCCTCTCTGTATGTGGCCCACCAACCGTGCAGCAACCTAACAGCCAGTCCACTTACCCAGCCTGCAGCTCCGGTCTGGCAGTGCAGCATCTGAGACTACTATGGGGGTCACTTATTACTACTGGAGCCACCATGGGTCACTTATTACTACTGGGGCCACTATAGAGGGCACTGTTACTACTGGGTGCCACTATAGGGATCAGTATTATTATACAGTCTTACACTTACAATCCACCCTTTGAAGGCAACCATAATGCAGATGTGGCCCTTGGTGAAAATGAGTCTGCACCCCTGGACTATACAATTCTCGGACTGCCACCTATTTTTACATAATGGCACAGTCCCAGCCACCTGCCGAGATCTCTTCACCAGTCATGTTCCAGTGTCCTCCTCAAGATCATCACCCTCATTACCTTAACAATCTGCCCCTTCTGTTACCAAACTACTGTTGTGTTGCCTTTTAATTGTCTGTCTTGTTTCTTCTAAGGGGTTGTACCGTGGCATGCTCTGTTCATATGCCCTCATAGAGTGGGACCGATTGCTCTGAGCCCCACATTCTCAAAGTGGTTGTGCATCATGGCACAACTCCTTTAACTTACTGCCAACGTATTACTTCCCTGGGTGAAATGTCTATTCTCTGATTGGCTCCAGGGCTGTTCTATCCCCACCCACTGCAAACTGAGACCGCCCCAGAGGAGCAGAAAATGGAAAGAATGTAATATAGTGGTCAGACTGTAGACAGTTGTCCCCTACAGTGTTATATACTGCTAGGCATGGCAAGGAGCAGAATGTTACAATTCATGTATTTTGTATCTAATGACACTGCAGTATACAAGAGCAGGTATGCTGCCCTCTTAACACCGCAGTCACGATGCTGGAGAGATATTGTATTTCCATCCTGTTCCACTGGGCGAGAGGTTCGAGCTTCATCGGGCCTCTTTGGGCTGGATGGCAATCTGTTCCGCTGTGGTTCAGTTCCACACGCCGCAGCTCTGCGCTCGCAGCGTTCAGCTATTCCGGCACCTTCTTTGCATAGTAATTATGTATGCAGAGCCGACTGCTCGCCTGTGTGCATTATAACGAGATGCTCGGTTTACTCTGCATATCTCAACCAAGGAATTAGTGCAGTTGTCGAAAGTTGGATTTTTTTTATTTTGTACAAGTTCATTTCTTAATTGTTGATCACGAGAAGCGGCGGAAAAAGGCTGCAGAATCGGCACACTCGAAAACCCTAATGTTATTATATAATTAGACCAGATGAATGGCGTCCTGATCCTTTTTTTTCCAAATTAGTAGTCTTAATTAAATATGTCACACATGACAAGTAATCCGTCCGTCACCCTCGTCAGACGACTCTGCTTTCTAGATTAGAATTAATGGTTTATAAAAAATAGAACTTTCTGGATAGTGAGGCAGCGACGACATCCTTCCATGTGATACCGGTGCGCCGCAGCCGCTAGGGGGAAGACAATAGAACTCGCCGCAAAGAGTCTCCTTTGTTTACTCCATGAGGCCTTACATACTGTATGTGTAGAGTCCGGAAAAACTACTAGACCAACGACCTGATACACCAGATCCCCCTATAAGACCAATATCCAGACATTTACTTGACCCAATACACATACGAAGTAATGCCTCCCCCCCCCCAACTCCTAATGCTGCCATCAGCAGAAAAGTGTATCTATCTATCAATCTAATATCTATCTATCTCCTATCTATCTATCTCCTATCTATCTATCTCTCTATCTATCTCCTATCTATCTGTCTGTCTATCTATCTCCTATCTATCTATCTCCTATCTATCTCCTATCTATCTATCTATCTATCTATCTATCTATCTATCTATCTATCTATCTCCTATCTATCTATCTCCTATCTATCTCCTATCTATCTATCTATCTATCTCCTATCTATCTATCTCCTATCTATCTATCTATCTGTCTATCTATCTATCTCCTATCTATCTATCTATCTATCTCCTATCTATCTCCTATCTATCTATCTATCTATCTCCTATCTATCTCCTATCTATCTATCTATCTATCTGTCTATCTATCTATCTCCTATCTATCTATCTCCTATCTATCTATCTATCTATCTATCTCCTATCTATCTCCTATCTATCTATCTATCTATCTCATATCTATCTATCTCCTATCTATCTATCTATCTATCTGTCTATCTATCTATCTCCTATCTATCTGTCTATCTATCTATCTCCTATCTATCTATCTCCTATCTATCTATCTATCTCCTATCTATCTATCTATCTATCTATCTATCTCATATCTATCTATCTCCTATCTCCTATCTATCTATCTCCTATCTATCTATCTATCTCCTATCTATCTATCTATCTAATATCTATTTATCTCCTATCTATCTATCTATCTCTCTATCTCATCTCTCTATCTCATATCTATCTATCTTTCTATCTATCTATCTCCTATCTATCTGTCTGTCTATCTATCTATCTCCTATCTATCTATCTCCTATCTATCTATCTATCTATCTCCTATCTATCTGTCTATCTATCTATCTCCTATCTATCTATCTATCTATCTATCTCCTATCTATCTCCTATCTATCTCATATCTATCTATCTATCTATCTCCTATCTATTTATCTCCTATCTATCTATCTAATATCTATTTATCTCCTATCTATCTATCTATCTATCTATCTCATCTCTCTATCTCATATCTATCTATCTTTCTATCTATCTATCTCCTATCTATCTGTCTGTCTATCTATCTATCTATTTCATATCTATCTATCCATCTATCTATCTATCTCCTATCTATCTATCTATCTATCTATCTATCTCCTATCTATCTCATGTCTATCTCCTTTCTATCTATCTATCTATCTATCTATCTATCTCCTATCTATCTATCTATCTCCTATCTATCTATCTCCTATCTATCTATCTATCTCCTATCTATCTATCTATCTATCTATCTCCTATCTATCTCATATCTATCTATCTATCTATCTCCTATCTACCCATCTTTCTATCTATCTTCTATCTATCTCCTATCTATCTATCTATCTATTTCATATCTATCTATCTATCTATCTATCTATCTCCTATCTATCTATCTATCTATCTATCTATCTATCTATCTATCTATTTCATATCTATCTCCTATCTATCTATCTATCTTTCTATCTCCTATCTACCCATCTTTCTATCTATCTATCTCATATCTATCTCATATCTATCTATCTATCTATCTATCTATCTATCTATCTCCTATCTATCTCTCTATCTATCTATCTCCTATCTATCTATCTATCTATCTCCTATCTATCTATCTATCTATCTATCTATCTATCTATCTATCTATCTATCTATCTATCTATCTATCTATCCCATATCTATCTCATATCTATCTATCTATCTATCTATCTATCTATCTATCTCCTATCTATCTATCTATCTATCATCTATCTATCTATCTATCTATCTATCTATCAGAGATGAGCGAGCGTACTTGTCCGAGCTTGATGCTCGTTCGAGTATTAGGGTGTTCGAGATGCTCGTTACTCGAGACGAGCACCACCCGATGTTCGAGTCAATTCCATTTCCTTCCCTGAAAGTTTTGCGCCATTTTCTGGCCAATAGAAACACAGGGAAGGCATTACAACTTCCTCCTGTGAGGTGCCAGCCCTATCCCACCCCCCTGCAGTGAGTGGCTGGGGAGATCAGGTGACCCCCGAGTATTTAAAGTGGGGCCGCCCGTGGCTAGCCACAGTCACACACTGGGAGAGA
The DNA here is from genome assembly GCF_035609145.1 of Eleutherodactylus coqui. Lineage (NCBI taxonomy): Eukaryota > Metazoa > Chordata > Amphibia > Anura > Eleutherodactylidae > Eleutherodactylus > Eleutherodactylus coqui. Next base: position 301,783,931 of record NC_089840.1, on the reverse strand, counting down.
TCAGGGACAGTGCTGGTGCTGCTGCTGCTATAGGGAGAGTGTTAGAGTAGGATCCTGTGTACAAGAACCCCAACGGTCCTTTTAGGGCCACATCTGACCGTCTGCATTACTGTTGTGGCTGCTGGGAGCAGTTTTGCAAATTTTTTTTAGTTTTTTTGTATATCGGGCGTGCAGCCCCATTACAGCTATAGCGTTCTCAGGCTGCAGTCTGTACTACATAGTATAGGGACAGCGTTGCTGAGATATGGAGAGTGGTAGTGTAGCATCCTGTCTACAAGAACCCCAATGCTCCTTCTTATGGCTCCCTGTGACCGTGTGCATTTTACAGGGCTCTGCTGGGAGCTGTAGTCCATCACTATTGCACTTAGGCCTGTTTGCGGCCTTCCTGACTATTTTTTTCTGCCTGGAGTTTGCCTTACTAGACCGCTCTCAGTGACAAAGTCTACACACATAATTCCAAGATTATTTACACCGGGCTGTGTCTGCAGTGAATTAGACGCTCAGCGTACGGCCAACACAGGTACTTATAGAGGGAAAGTGATATACACAGTATATAGCCTGTCTTCTTTTAAAAAAAAAAACAAAAAGCTCCTTCGTTGGACTACTGCTGGCCGTCTGCATTTTACTGGGTGCCTGGTGGGAGTTTTGGTGCATCACTATTGCATTGCTAGGCCTGTTTGCGGCCTTCCTTCCATTTTTTTCTGCCTGGAGTTAGCGTTACGATCCCGCTCTCTGCGTGAAAGTGTACGCATATAATTCCATAATTATTTACAGCGGTCTGTGTCTGCTCTATTCGTAATCCACCATGCGGAGGGGTAGGGGTCGAGGATGTGGATGCGGGCGAGGATGCGGAGTGTCCAAGTGAGGGTGTGGGCACAGGCCAAGTTCCTGGTCCAAGTATATGCCAGCCGGCTGCTGCGGGATTAGGAGAGAGGCAAGTTTCTGGGGTCCCCAGCTTCATATCACAATTTATGGGTCCACGTGGTACACCTTTATTACAAACAGAGCAGTGTGAGCAGGTCCTGTCGTGGATGGCAGAAAATGCATCCAGCAATGTATCGACCACCCAGTCTTCTACGCCGTCCACTGCTGCAACTCTGAATCCTCTGGCTGCTGCTCCTCCTTTATCACAGCCTGTACTGCTGCTACAAAAATGGTACTGGGGTCTGCATATGCTTCTGCTACATAAATGTTACAGGGGTCTGCTGATACTGCTGCTACAGAAATGTTACAGTGGTCTGCGTATACTGCTGCTAGAGAAATGATACTGGGGTCTGCCTATACTGCAGCTACAAAAATGTTACAGGGGTCTGCCTATACTGCAGCTACATAAATGTTGCAGGGATCTGCTGATACTGCAGCTACATAAATGTTACAGGGGTCTGCCTATACTTCCACTACAGAAATGGTACTGGGGTCTGCATATACTACTGCAACCGAAATGTTACTGGGGTCTGTCTATACTGCTGCTACAGAAATGTTCCTGGGGTCTGTTTATACCTTTGCTACAGGAATGTTACAGGGGTCTGTCTATACTATGGATGCACTAAGTCTTCCCATCACGGTGTTTTACCTATGTGGCACAAATAATACAGTAACTGACTAGGCCAGAATTGCTGGCCGAGGCCAAGTTTCTTGGCGGGGCGAAACTCTCCCATGGTTGGGCACTCCGATTTCTTCCTGTGTAATACCATCATTGTGCACTTACAGCATAGGCGAGCCCAAGGAACTCAAAGACCCCTTCCAGTGTTGAGCTATCTATGTTGCGACACATGGATTTCCCATTGCTATGTAACTCAGGGCACCTTGGGTCGTAAAGGTGGAGGCTTGGAACCGAGCCTGACCCTGGGCCTGCTAACGTGCTTCCCACACAGAGTATAGCGGGTCCTGGTCATGGTGTCTCGGGCTTATTATGCCACCTCCTCCTCCTGCTTGGGGTCAGGGGATCAGAACTGGGCAACATGTATTTTCTCCCGTGTTACCACAGTTATCTGACTGGTTTGGGCCAAAGAAGAGGAGCGTTACTGCATTGATGAGACCTTCACAGCTGTACTAGCATCGGAGTCCGCTCTATGCCCACGATTGCTAAGGGTGTGGCGCACTTTAAGTCTGCCATGTTTGGGCAGTCTGAGTCCTTCATATTAAATGCTGTCTTTGGGTTCCTTGGACTCGCCTATGCTGTGGGTGCACAAAGACTTCCCACAGCGGTGATTTACCTGTCCGGCACAAAGTCACTGACTGACTTGGGTAGGGTGCATAGTGCAGATGGCTTTCCCCTTGCGGTGTCGATAGAGCTATCCAACACCTAGACAGAATGAATGCTGTGTGGGCACAGGGACTTGCCATTGCTATGTCAGTCGCAGCACCTTGGGTCTCACAAGGTGTTTGCTGGGACCGAGCCTGGCCAAGGGCCCGCTCACATCCTTCCCACACAGGCTACAGCGGGCCCTGGTCATGGTTTCTTGGCCTTGTAAGGCTACCTCCTCCTCCCGCTTGGGGTCAGCAATGCGCATCATGTATTTTCTCTCGTGTTACCACAGTTATCTGAGAAACTTGTTTGGGCCAAAGGAGAGGAGAGTTACTGCATTAATGTTACAGGGGTCAGCCTATACTTCAGCTGCAGAAATGTTACTGGGCTCTACCTATACGTCAGCTGCAGAAATGTTACAGGGGTCAGCCTATACTTCAGCTGCAGAAATGTTACTGGGGTCCGCCTATACTTCAGTTGCAGAAATGTTACTGGGGTCTGTCTATACTGTTACTACGTAAATGTTACTGGGGTCTGTCTATACTGCTGCTACGGAAATGTTACTGGGGTCTGTCTATACTGTTACTGCAGAAATGTTACTGGGGTCTCCCTAGACTTCTGCAACATAACTGTTACTGGGGTCAGCTTATACCTTTGCTACAGGAATATTACAGGGGTCTGTGCATAGTATGGGTGCACTAACTTTTCCCATTGCGGTGTTCTACGTATCTGGCCCTAAAAAAAAAAAACCCAGACTGACTGGGGCATGCAGTGTGCGCCGAAGCCAACCTGTATTTTATCTGACGTTAGCTCAGCTGTCCGGGGCACTGCATTGGGATTTGTTTATGTACCGTCGGTGGCTTCCTGGGACCCACCCATGCTGTCGGTCCACACGGACTTCCCCTAGTGGTGTTGTAGCTGCCTGTTACTATTAATTAAAAAACCCCGGTCTGACTGGGGCCTGCAGTGTGGGCTGAAGACCACCTGTATTTTATCTGACGTTAGCTCTACTATCTGGGGCACTGCATTGGGACAAACTACAGGAGCAATACAGCGCTAATGAGACGTGCACAGCTACGCTAGCATTGGAGTCCGCTGTAGGCCCGTGATTGCTGAGGGTTTGTGCAGAGGCCTATGTCCTGGGTGCAGTGAAAGTCCGCTTCCAGCCTAGGATTGCTGAAGCTGTGGGCCGAGGCCTATGCCGTGGGCACGGGGCAAGTCTGCCATGTTTGGCTGCTCAGATCAATTTTTGGTTCATGTCTTGGGTTTCCTAGGACCCACCTATGCTGTTGGTGCAAACTTAGTTCCCATTGCGGTGTTTGACCTGTCTGGCACAAAGACACTGACTGACTTGGGTAGAGGGCAGAGTGCTGACTGCTTTCCCCTTGCAGTGTGGATTGAGCTATGCGACACCTTGACAGAATGAATACTGTGTGGCACATGGATTCCCCATTGCTATGCCCACGTGTGCAGCTCCTGACGGAGGTGGCACAGGATTGGAGTTCTCATTGCTTCTGTACAGCATTGTGGGCTATCGCCCCGCCCCTTTTAAAGAGGGTCGCTGCCTGGCCCTGCCAACCCTCTGCAGTGTGTGCCTCCGGTTCCTCCTCATGGCTGACGCACTTATAAATAGACATGAGGGTGGTGTGGCATGAGGGCAGCTGAAGGCTGCGCAGGGACACTTTGGTGTGCGCTGTGGACACTGGGTCGTGCGGGGGGGGCAGGGCAGCATGTAACCCAGGAGAAGGGGCAGCGGAGTGTCATGCAGGCAGTGATTGTGCTTTGTTGGAGGTAGTGTGGTGCTTAGCTAAGGTATGCCATGCTAATGAGGGCTTTTCAGAAGTAAAAGTTGTTGGGAGGGGGGGGGGCACTCTTGCCGCTATTGTGGCTTAATAGTGGGACCTGGGAACTTGAGATGCAGCACAACATGTAGCCCCTCGCCTGCCCTATCCGTTGCTGTGTCGTTCCCATCACTTTCTTGAATTGCCCCAATTTTCACAAATGAAAACCTTAGCGAGCATCGGCGAAATACAAAAATGCTCGGGTCGCCCATTGACTTCAATGGGGTTCGTTACTCGAAACGAGCCCTCGAACATCGCGAAAAGTTCGTCTCGAGTAACGAACACCCGAGCATTTTGGTGCTCGCTCATCTCTAATATCTATCTATCTATCTCCTATCTATCTATCTATCTATCTCCTATCTATCTATCTATCTATCTATCTATCTATCCATCTCCTATCTATCTATCTCTCACTCTATCTCCTATCTATCTATCTATCCCCTATCTATCTATATATCTATCTATCTATCCCATATCTATCTATCTATCTATCCCATATCTATCTATCTATCTATCTCCTATCTATCTATCTATCTCCTATCTATCTATCTATCTATCTATCTATCTATCTCCTATCTCTCTATCTCATCTATCTATCTATCTCCTATCTATCTATCTATCTATCTATCTATCTATCTATCTATCTATCTATCTATCTATCTATCTATCTCCTATCTATCTATCTATCTCCTATCTATCTATCTATCTCTCACTCTATCTCCTATCTATCTATCTATCCCCTATCTATCTATATATCTATCTATCCCATATCTATCTATCTATCTATCCCATATCTATCTATCTATCTATCTATCTATCTCCTATCTATCTATCTCCTATCTATCTATCTATCTATCTCCTATCTCTCTATCTCATCTATCTATCTATCTCCTATCTATCTATCTATCTATCTATCTCCTATCTATCTATCTATCTATCTATCTCCTATTTATCTATCTATCTATCTCCTATCTATCTATCTATCTATCTCCTATCTATCTATCTATCTATCTCCTATCTATCTCCTATCTATCTATCTATCTATCTATCTATCTATCTATCCCCTATCTATCTATCTATCTATCTCCTATCTATCTATCTATCTCCTATCTATCTATCTATCTATCTATCTATCTATCTCCTATCTATCTATCTATCTATCTATCTATCTCCTATCTATCTATCCATCCATCTCCTATCTATCTATCTCCTATCTATCTATCTATCTATCTATCTATCTATCTCCTATCTATCTATCTATCTATCTCCTATCTATCTATCTATCTATCCATCTCCTATCTATCTATCTCTCTCTCTATCTCCTATCTATCTATCTATCCCCTATCTATCTATCTATCTATCTATCTATCTATCTATCTATCTCCTATCTATCTATCTATCTATCCCCTATCTATCTCCTATCTATCTATCTATCTATCTCCTATCTATCTATCTCCTATCTATCTATCTCCTATCTATCTCCTATTTATCTATCTATCTCCTATTTATCTATCTATCTCCTATTTATCTATCTATCTATCTATCTCCTATCTATCTATCTATCTGTCTCCTATCTATCTATCTCCTATCTATCTATCTATCTCCTATCTATCTCCTATCTATCTATCCCCTATCTATCTATCTATCTATCTATCTATCTATCTCCTATCTATCTATCTATCTCCTATCTATCTATCTATCTCCTATCTATCTATCTATCTCCTATCTATCTATCTATCTATCTCCTATCTATCTATCTATCCATCCATCTCCTATCTATCTATCTCCTATCTATCTATCTATCTATCTATCTCCTATCTATCTATCTCCTATCTATCTATCTATCTATCTATCTATCTCCTATCTATCTATCTCCTATCTATCTATCTATCTATCTATCTATCTCCTATCTATCTATCTATCTATCTCCTATCTATCTATCTATCTCCTATCTATCTCCTATCTATCTCCTATCTATCTATCTATCTATCTATCTCCTATCTATCTATCTATCTATCTATCTATCTATCTATCTATCTATCTCCTATCTATCTATCTATCTATCTATCTATCTCCTATCTATCTATCTATCTCCTATCTATCTCCTATCTATCTATCTATCTCCTATCTATCTCCTATCTATCTATCCATCCATCTATCCATCCATCTCCTATCTATCTCCTATCTATCTATCTATCTATCTATCTATCTATCTATCTATCTATCCCCTATCTATCTATCTATCTATCTATCCCCTATCTATCTATCTCTCTCTATCTCCTATCTATCTATCTATCCCCTATCTATCTATCTATCTATCTATCTATCTATCTCCTATCTATCTATCTATCTATCTATCTATCTCCTATCTATCTATCTATCTATCTCATATCTATCTATCTATCTATCTCCTATCTATCTATCTATCTATCTATCTATCTATCTCCTATCTATCTCCTATCTATCTATCTATCTATCTATCTGTATATCTCCTATCTATCTATCTATCTATCTATCTATCTATCTATCTATCTCCTGTCTATCTCCTATTTATCTATCTATCTCCTATTTCTCTATCTATCTATCTCCTATCTATCTATCTATCTATCTCCTATCTATCTATCTATCTATCTATCTATCTATATATCTATCTGTCTCCTATCTATCTATCTCCTATCTATCTATCTATCTATCTATCTATCTCCTATCTATCTATCTATCTATCTATCTATCTCCTATCTATCTCCTATCTATCTATCTCCTATCTATCTATCTATCTCCTATCTATCTATCTCCTATCTATCTCCTATCTATCTATCTCCTATCTATCTATCCATCTCCTATCTATCTATCTATCCATCTATCTATCTATCTATCTATCTCCTATCTATCTCCTATCTATCTATCTATCTCCTATCTATCTATCTATCTCCTATCTATCTCCTATCTATCTATCTATCTATCTATCTATCTATCTATCTATCTTCGGTATTTGCAGAGAGTTATGTAGCTCTGACTCTCTGCTCTATCTATCTATCTATCCCATATCTATCTATCTATCTATCTCCTATCTATCTATCTATCTCCTATCTATCTATCTATCTCCTATCTATCTATCTATCTATCTATCTATCTATCTTCTATCTATCTCCTATCTATCTATCTATCTCCTATCTATCTATCTCCTATCTATCTATCTATCTATCTCCTATCTATCTATCTATCTCCTATCTATCTATCTATCTATCTATCTATCTATCTCCTATCTATCTATCTATCTATCTATCTATCTCCTATCTATCTCCTATCTATCTATCTATCTATCTATCTCCTATCTATCTATCTATCTATCTATCTCCTATTTATCTATCTATCTCCTATTTATCTATCTATCTATCTCCTATCTATCTATCTATCTCCTATCTATCTATCTATCTATCTGTCTCCTATCTATCTATCTCCTATCTATCTATCTATCTATCTCCTATCTATCTATCTATCTATCTATCTATCTATCTATCTCCTATCTATCTATCTATCTCCTATCTATCTATCTATCTATCTATCTATCTATCTATCTATCTATCTCCTATCTATCTATCTATCTATCTATCTATCTCCTATCTATCTATCTATCTATCTCCTATCTATCTATCTATCTATCTATCTATCTCCTATCTATCTATCTATCTATCTATCTATCTATCTATCTATCTATCTCCTATCTATCTATCTCCTATCTATCTATCTATCTATCTCCTATCTATCTATCTATCTATCTATCTATCTATCTATCTATCTCCTATCTATCTATCTATCTATCTATCTATCTATCTATCTATCTCCTATCTATCTATCTATCTCTCTCCTATCTATCTATCTATCTATCTATCTCCTATCTATCTATCTATCTATCTCCTATCTATCTATCTATCTATCTATCCATCCATCTATCTATCTATCTCCTATCTATCTATCTATCTATCTATCTCCTCTCTATCTATCTATCTATCTATCTATCTATCTATCTATCTATCTATCTATCTATCTATCTCCTATCTATCTATCTATCTATCTATCTCCTATCTATCTATCTATCTATCTATCTATCTATCTATCTATCTATCTTCGGTATTTGCAGAGTGTTATGTAGCCCTGACTCTCTGCTCATGTGACCCATCCGGTGGACCCTTTTACATGTCTGGTGGTCGGGGGCCCATAGAGCGGAGCCCCTCTATGTGTTGGAGATCCTCCGGTAATTACGTGCTCTGCTTCTGATTCTCCTCAGCTGCTCGTCTGATTGATGTTATGGCGGGACGCAGTCATGTAATATTTTCTCATCTCCTCCCGCTGCCAGAACATTTGTTAAACAATAGGAGGAGCGACGGAAGTCTCTGCGGCCGACTATGTGAGTAATTGGATGATTATAGGAGCCGACTCTATAGAGATGTGGAGTCACCATAAACCGGCGCTCAAGACCCCGCGCCAATGATACGTCCACGTGTGCGGTTACTGCTTGGAATAGGCGGCCGCCGAGCGCCGTGTGGTAAATCAGCGCCGGTCACCCTAAAAGTCCCTAATACATAGTCCGGAGCCGCAGCCTCCTGCCATCAGGGGACACAGCTGGTCTGCGGCCTGCGGCGCCGTGTCGTATGTTCTGGTAATTGGCGCACTCCACGTTCCTATGAAATCTAGTTGTGCGCTCCGAGATCATCGCCTCCCCAATAATGCGGATCATTTACATGACAACTATAACAGTGGGACCTCCTTCCCCTCCCCGCCCTCCTAAGGCTGCATTCACATGGCCGAGTGCGATAACGGACCCCGTCGCTCGCCAGCATCCCATTTTTATGGCAACAGAAAGCAATTACGATAAAAGGTTGCTTCTGTGAAATAGCGATCTTCAGGCACGAGAAAGGATTGACCTCCAAGGTAAACATCGTATCGCGGTCGTATCGCATGCAACGGCTTTTAGGGTCTCATTGCTAGACAATAGGCGAGGCGTTCTGCCCAAACATAGAACAAGCGGCGATGACCTTTCCTGGCAGCTGACCCTTCCTGCTTATCAGACGGCACGCTGAGTTCTCCGCAGGGACCGCTGATAGCATTCTTACCACTGCAGCCCTGCTGGAGAGCAATGGAGCTGAATGCAGATTAGAGCCCTCCAGCTGTTATCTGCATTCAGCAGAAGGCTTCATTTGCTAATAAGCTGCTTTCTAGTTTATGCAAAATGATCGCTCAAAACTGCCGCTCACGTTACCTGTTGAACCAATAGGCCTTTACACGCTATAAATTCTGCACGCGAAAAACCCGTTTGAATACCCCGATGTAACCATTGGGGTCTCAGTGTTAAACAATACATGCATTACACGCAAAGAACATACGCCTGTGTCAGCGCAGCCTTAGGGTGAACTGCCGCTATAGTTTACACGGTTTCTGACATAAATTATAGCGAATGCAATGATCCATTGGTAGCCCCGCCCCTGCAGATAAGCCCTGCCCACTTTTTTCAAAGGTTTGGTGAAGAAATGCCAAAAAGTTTGAGACTTTTGTTATGCAAAAATTCCACACGACTATTTTTATGAATCCCCCCCACTGTTTTAGTTCCTCACCATATTCAAGATCTCTGCTTGCTGTCAGTGATTAAGAATGCTCTACGTGAATGAAAACCTGTGTAGATGTAATACTTCTCACAGCTGGGGGTTTGCCACAATAGTATCCAGGTTAGACAGCTAAGTCCAGAGGATTAGCGCTGGCGCAGATCTCACACAATAGCGAAATCTTCGGTTGTGTTCCGGAAGCCGGTCAGACGCTCTTACAGTCATTTGGGTTCATCTGGTTCTGTTTGGGTTCTGGACTTCCAGTAATTTCATTGTTCAGCTCCCAAAATGGCGAACAATGACGGAAATCACAGCGGCGGACGCCGCATATCTCAGCATGTCCTAGGCACCAGCGGCGCAGATCTCAGCATGTCCTAGGCACCAGCGGCGCAGATCTCTACTTTATCCTAATAGTCTGCTACAGTGTATCAGTGAAGGCACAACCCTCCCCCTGCCGGACCCTAGCAGTCAGATGTGATATGTGGGACAATCCAGCAGCAGGTGTTCAGTTTCCCAGCAGCGCCCCCGCAGGGTAGATGAAGCATTACACTATTCTAATAGGATGCCGGTGAAATGTATGGACATTCCACTCCTCTAGGGTGAAAGGCACTCTGTGGGGATGCCCTTCAATAGATGGGGACCGTCATCTGTTCAGCCCCTCCAAGAATGCGGGGCCCGGGGCCAACGGCTGATTGCGGGGAGCGTCAAGAACAGAAGACAAGGCAATCAGCTGATTCTGCTTAGGAAAGCCGCGACGACCTCATATTTCACATGATATACCAAGGCAGTACACGGCCCAGCAGGATGGGGGCGCTCTTACCGAGCAGAGGGGGGTGATGTCCGTAAGCCCCCATAGGACATATGTGTTGTCTTCTTGGCAGAAGAGCTCAGGGGCCCCACCAAACGGCTCCCGGGACCCCTGAAGGGGAACTTCTGTCTCTTTTACAACTTGTCACATACAACATTTCTAAGACCTCGAGTGACGGCCGCACTCTTCATAGTAATTCTGAGTCACATGACGTCTTCTCCAGTCACAGCTGAAGCGGAATGCAGCTATCCCCGATTCATTGTAGCGCTTCGGGGATAGCTGCACCAATAGAAACTAATGTCCTATAATGGGGCGGAGCTTAGACTCTTTTTCAAAGGGAAAAATGCAAAAAAGTAGAGAAATAACATAAAAATATAAAATATGATGGAACCAAACGTCTGCGGTTCCTCATTTGTTTTATCGAGGTTTAAAAGTAAAATAACCATTTCTAGAGGTTGTAAAGAGAAACATTCTTCAAAAAAACAGCCCCCCATCTGTCCACAGGTCACCAGTGATAGTGCAGCTGTCCCCATTCACTTCAGTGGAGCTGAGCTGCAATACCAAACACAACCTGAGGACGGGGGGCGCTGTTTGTGGAAGAGAAGCCTTATGCTTATGATCTTTTAACCCCCGTCAGATATTTATTTTTAAATTACTCCATATTTCGTATTGCTGAGCCGCCGCCTCCGTGCTCTAATGTGGGGCGCAGATACAGGGCGGGAAAATCACTCCTCGCTATTCTGCGCCCAGCGGCTCAGATGGAACCCGCTGTTCTGTGTCATCACCTCCACTGACGTGTTTCTGCATATGATCAATGCAATGCCACCTCAGCTCTGCATCAGAAACTGTGTGGGTTATAGTCCTCCAGCAGATAAGAGGCGTCAGCACTACCTCTGCTACCTGTCTGTAACTAATGGAAACTCTTTATACTTTGTCTTTAAACATTTAATGGCAGCTGTCAAGTGCCCAGAAGGGCTAATATATGCGCCAAATGACCCCCTGGACGCCTTCATCATAGACCCCGTCCCTCTCATGATTGGCTCTTCTCTGTATGGTAATTCTCCCCGTGACCCCGGAGTGCGGCATAAAATCACGTGACAAGTCTACCGCGGATCAGTTTCAGTGTGAATCCACATTAGATGGAAGATCCAGCGATCGGAGCGACTTCCAACGAGGCCGGTCATCGGTGCTAGACTAGCCGGGGTCTCACTGCCAACCATGGGGGGTTTTATCATGTAACTGTGTGGAGAGTATACAGAGAATGGCGCGATCGAGGAAAACATCCAGCGAACGGGGATCCTGCGGACGGAAACAACTCATCAGTGAAAGGGGTCGGAGGAGGATGTCAGGAATCGTTCTGACCAACAGGATGCACAGTCAGCTGAATACAATGCTGGAGCTCCAACTAACGTGTCCGAACGCACAACTCGCCGTTCCTCCGCACGGATGGTATAACAGCGGGCGACCAGTTCCAGCGCCATTGTGTCTAAGAGAAACAGAAAGACTCCAGCGGGCAAAAGAGCGCAAAACTTGTATCACTGAGCAGCGGGAAAACATCTCCTGGTCAGATGGATGCAGATTTATGTGCTGATGGGAGGTCAGAATTTGGTGCAGGCAGCATGAATCGCTGACCCCTTCCTGTCAGCCGGTCAGAACATGTCAGCACCGCCATCTAATCTGCAGGGACTACAAGAATCTTCCTGTCCGCAGGGGCCGGTATTCCTGCAGAACCGTTTCACCACCAAGTGGAATCTACAGGACGAACTGCTGCGGGTCTGAAGGATAAAGACGTCCAACGCTACTAGATGGGGAGCTCTAATAAAGAGGCGGTCGATATATGTGTACACTTCCCAGCTCAATTGTTCGCTGCATGGCTGCTGTTGGGCATTATATGGCGGCATCATGTAGGTTCAGTATGGCAATATCGTGTAGGTTCAGTATGGCGGTATTGCATAGGTTCAGTATGGCAGTATAATGTAGGTTAAGTATGGCGGTATCGTGTAGGTTCAGTGTGATGGTATAGTGTAGGCTCAGTATGGCGGTATCGTGTAGGTTCGGTATTGCGGTATCATACAGGTTTGGTATTGCAGTATCGTGTAGGTTCAGTATGGCGGTATTGTGTAGGTTCAGTGTGGTGGTATTGTACAGGTTCAGCATGACGGTATCATGTAGGTTCAGTGTGGCGGTTTCTTGTAGGTTAAGTATGGCAGTATTGTGTAAGTTCAGTATGGCAGTATCACGTAGGTTCAGTTTGGAGGTATCTTGTAGGTTCATTGTGGTGGTATTGTGTAGGTTCAGTGTGGCGGTATCATGTAGGTTCAGTATGGCGGTATTGTATAGGTTTAGTATGGCTGAATCATATAGGTTTCGTATAGCGGCATCGTGTAGGTTCAGTTTGGTGGTATCGTGTAGGTTCAATGTGGCAGTATCATGTAGGTTCTGTATGGCGGTATCGTGTAGGTTCAGTTTGGTGGTATTGTGCAGGTTCAGTGTGGTGGAATCGTGTAAGTACAGTATGGCAGTATCGTGTAGGTTCAGTATGGCGGTATCGTGTAGTTTCAGTGTGGTGGTATTGTGTAGGTTCAATGTGGCGGTATCGTGTAGGTTCAGTATGCTGGTATTGTGTAGGTTCAGTGTGGTGGAATCGTGTAAGTACAGCATGGCAGTATCGTGTAGGTTCAGTATGGCAGTATCGTGTAGGTTCAGTATGGCAGTATCGTGTAGGTTCAGTGTGGTGGTATTGTACAGGTTCAGCATAGCAGTATCGTGTAGGTTCACTATGACGGTATCATGTATGTTAAGTGTGGCGGTTTTTTGTAGGTTCAGTATGGCAGTATTGTGTAGGTTCCGTATGGCAGTATTGTGTAGGTTCCGTATGACAGTATTGTGTAGGTTCCGTATGGCGGTATAGTGTAGGTTCAGTATGGCGGTATAGTGTAGGTTCAGTATGGCGGTATAGTGTAGGTTCAGTATGGCGGTATAGTGTAGGTTCAGTATGGCGGTATTGTGTAGGTTCAGTATGACAGTATTGTGTAGGTTTAGTATGGCAGTATTGTGTAGGTTCCGTATGGCAGTATTGTGTAGGTTCCGTATGGCAGTATTGTGTAGGTTCCGTATGGCAGTATTGTGTAGGTTCAGTATGGCGGTATTGTGTAGGTTTAGTATGACAGTATCATGTAGGTTTAGTTTGGAGGTATCTTGTAGGTTCAGTATGGTGGTATTGTGTAGGTTGAGCGTGGCGGTATCATGTAGGTTCAGTATGGCGGTATCAGATAGGTTTAGTATGGCTGAATCGTACAGGTTCGGTATAGTGGCATCGTGTAGGTACAGTTTGGTGGTATCATGTAGGTTTAGTATGGTGGTATTGTGTAGGTTCAGTGTGGCGGTATTGTGTAGGTTCAGTATGGCAGTATCATGTAGGTTCAGTATGGCGGTATTGTGTAGGTTCAATGTGGCAGTATTGCATAGGTTCAGTATGGCAGTGTCATATAGGGCCAGTATGGAGGTATTGTGTAGGTTCAGTATGGCGGTATTGTGTAGGTTCTGTATCGTGTAGGTTCAGTTTGGAGGTATCTTGTAGGTTCAGTATGGCGGTATCGTGTAGGTTCAGTATGGCGGTATCGGATAGGTTTAGTATGCCTGAATCGTACAGGTGCGGTATAGCAGCATTGTGTACGTACAGTTGTGTGGTATCATGTAGGTTCAGTATGGCAGTATCATGTAGGTTCAGTATGGCGGTATCGTATAGTGTCAGTATGGTGGTATTCTATAGGTTCAGTATGGCGGTATTGTGTAGGTTCAGTATGGCGGTATTGTGTAGGTTCAGTATGGTAGTATCATGTAGGTTCAGTACGGCGGTATTCTGTAAGTTCAGTATGGCGGTATCGTGTAGGTTCAGTATTACGGTATCATGGAGGTTCGGTATTACGGTATCATGGAGGTTCGGTATTGCGATATCATGTAGGTTCAGTATGGCGGTATGGTTTAGGTTCAGTGTGGTGGTATTGTACAGGTTCAGCATGGCAGTATCGTGTAGGTTCAGTATGACGGTATCATTTAGGTTCAGTGTGGCGGTTTCTTGTAGGTTCAGTATGGCGGTTTTGTGTAAGTTCAGTATGGCAGTATTACGTAGGTTCAGTTTGGAGGTATCTTAGAGGTTCAGTATGTTGGTATCGTGTAGGTTCAGTGTAGCAGTATCATGTAGATTCAGTATGACGGTATCGTATAGGTTAATACGGCTGAATTGTATAGGTTTGGTATAGCGGCATCATGTAGGCTCAGTTTGGAGGTATCTTGTAGGATCAGTATGGTGGTATCGTGTAGGTTTAGAGTGGTGGTATCGTGTAAGTTCAGTGTGGCGGTATTGTGTAGGTTCAGAGTGGCGGTATCGTGTAAGTTCAGTATTGCGGTATCGTGTAGGTTCAGTGTGGCAGTCTTGCGTAGGTTCAGTATGGCGGTATCGTATAGGGTCAGTATGGCGGTATTGTTTAGGGTCAGAGTGGCGGTATCGTGTAAGATCAGTATTGCGGTATCGTGTAGGTTCAGTATGGCAGTATCATGTAGGTTAAGTGTGGCGGTTTCTTGTAGGTTCAGTATGGCGATATCATGTAGGTTCAGTATGGCAGTATCTTGTAGGTTCAGTATGCTGGTATCATGTAGGTTCAGAATGGCGGCATCGTGTAGGTTCGGCATGGCGGTATCGTGTACGTTCAGTATGGCTGTATCGTGTAGGTTCAGTGTGGCAGTATTGTGTAGGTTCAGTATGGCGGTATCGTGTAGGTTCAGCATGGCGGTATCGTGTAGGTTCAGCATGGCGGTATCGTGTAGGTTCAGCATGGCGGTATCGTGTAGGTTCAGCATGGCGGTATCGTGTAGGTTCAGCATGGCGGTATCGTGTAGGTTCGGCATGGCGGTATCGTGTATGTTCAGTTTGGAGGTATTGTGTAGGTTCAGTATGGCGGTATCGTGTAGGTTCGGCATGGCGGTATCGTGTAGGTTCAGTATGGCGGTATCATGTAGGTTCAGTATGGCGGTATCATGTAGGTTCAGTATGGTGGTATCGTGTAGGTTCAGCATGGCGGTATCGTGTAGGTTCAGTATGGTGATATTGTGTAGGTTCAGTGTGACCGTATCATGTAGATTCAGTATGGCGGTATCGTATAGGTTAATATGGCTGAATCGTATAGGTTTGTTATAGCGGCATTATGTAGGTTCAGTTTGGAGGTATCTTGTAGGATCAGTATGGTGGTATCGTGTAGGTTCAGTGTGGTGGTATCGTTTAAGTTCAGTGTGGCGGTATTGTGTAGGGTCAGAGTGGCGGTATCGTGTAAGTTCAGTGTGACGATATCATGTAGGTTAAGTGTGGCGGTTTCTTGTAGGTTCAGTATGGCGATATCATGTAGGTTCAGTATGGCAGTATCTTGTAGGTTCAGTTTGGAGGTATCTTGAAGCGCTGCGGAATAAGTTGGCGCTATACAAATAAAGATTATTATTATTATTATTATCTTGTAGGCTCGGTATGGCGGTATCGTGTAGGTTCAGTGTGGCGTTATCTGGTAGGTTCATTATGGTGGTATCGCGTATGTTCAGTTTGGAGGTATCTTGTAGGTTCAGTATGGCGGTATCGTGTAGGTTCAGTATGGCGGTATCGTGTAGGTTCAGTGTGGTGGTATTGTGTAGGTTCAGTATGGCGGTATCGTGTATGTTCAGTTCGGAGTTATTGTGTAGGTTCGGCATGGCGGTATCGTGTAGGTTCGGCATGGCGGTATCGTGCAGGTTCAGTATGGCGGTATCGTGTAGGTTCAGTGTGACTGTATCGTGTATGTTCAGTGTGGCGGTATCGTGTAGGTTCGGCATGGCGGTATCGTGTAGGTTCGGCATGGCGGTATCGTGTAGGTTCGGCATGGCGGTATCGTGTAGGTTCGGCATGGCGGTATCGTGTAGGTTCGGCATGGCGGTATCGTGTAGGTTCGGCATGGCGGTATTGTGTAGGTTCAGTATGGCGGTATTGTGTATGTTCAGTATGGCGGTATCGTGTAGGTTCAGTATGGCGGTATCGTGTAGGTTCTGTATGGCGGTATTGTGTAGGTTCTGTATGGCGGTATTGTGTAGGTTCAGTATGGCGGTATCGTGTAGGTTCGGCATGGCGGTATCGTGTAGGTTCAGTATGGCAGTATCGTGTAGGTTCAGTATGGCGGAATCGTGTAGGTTCAGTGTGGCGGTATCGTGTAGGTTCAGTATGGCGGTATCGTGTAGGTTCGGCATGGCGGTATTACTCTGCATTGAGATGTTGATTTCATTGCGTCTTAGAAGGTCGTAGGAACCTGTTTGTTTGCCCTGGTGACATCACAGCGTATTTAGCTGAAGTCGGCGCGGTTCTCACTGTCCACACAGCATTCCGAGACGCATCTTTTCGCTTGCTGCGCTCTTTCCTCCCGCCGCTCGCACGTTATAAATAGATGGATGATCAGGCGCACGCAGCGGGCCGACGCCGCAGTACTTTATCCTCAGCGTCGCTTCGGGGCCAAAAATCGCTCACACAGAAAATTAGTCAGCTGGAAATTGATTAAAATTGCAAATTCTAAGAGCCCAAGAGGGGAAGCGGCTGAACTGCTTGAGGGGTGCGCTGCGGCGTCTGTCCACGGGGGAGGGGCTTACAGCACAACCTGGGCATAACCAGCCAGGCTTGCTGGGACATGTAGTTCCTGCTCTGCCTGTTTGACTCTGATGTCAGCGGGGGGCGTTCTAACTAATAATGGATTAGGGCTGCAGTATCTGCTGCCATGCAGCAATCAGCGGGGGAAGGGGGGGGGGGGTGTTCTGGCGTCTAAGAGAAGATCCTCAAAGCAAATAAATAGCGCCACATCGTGCCCATATAGTACATGTAGTGTCTGCCACACTCAGCACCAGCTTCTTGGTACCGCATGGTGACATTAGTTATGGGTACCACCGGCATAACTATAGGCGATGCGGTTGCCCCGGGCCCAGGAGTATTAGGCTCTCCTCTCCATATAGGGAGCCCAGTACCATTAATTAAGCATTATAGTTGGGGGCCCCGTTACAGGTTTTGCATTGGGGCCCAGAAGCTTCAATTATGCCTCTAATGGGTACAGTATGGGCCATTGGTTGAGGGTTTAGTATGGGGCATTGGTTATAGGTGCAGTATGGGGCATTGGTTATGGGTATAGTATGGGGCATTGGTTATGGGTATAGTATGGGGCATTGGTTATGGGTATAGTATGGTGATAGTTATGGGCACTGTATGGGGGATTGGTTATGGGTATAGTATGGTGATAGTTATAGGTGCAGTATGGGGCATTGGTTAAGGGTATAGTATGGGGCATTGGTTATGGGCACAGTATGGTGATAGTTATAGGTGCAGTATGGGGCATTGGTTATGGGTATAGTATGGTGATAGTTATAGGTGCAGTATGGGGCATTGGTTATGGGTATAGTATGTTGATAGTTATAGGTGCAGTATGGGGCATTGGTTATGGGTATAGTATGGTGATAGTTATAGGTGCAGTATGGGGCATTGGTTATGGGTATAGTATGGGGCATTGGTTATGGGTATAGTATGGTGATAGTTATGGGCACTGTATGGGGCATTGGTTATGGGTATAGTATGGTGATAGTTGTGGGCACTGTATGGGCCATTGGTTGAGGGTTTAGTATGGGGCATTGGTTATAGGTGCAGTATGGGGCATTGGTTATGGGTATAGTATGGTGATAGTTATAGGTGCAGTATGGGGCATTGGTTATGGGTACAGTATGGGGCATTGGTTATGGGTATAGTATGGTGATAGTTATGGGCACTGTATGAGGCATTGGTTATGAGTATAGTATGGTGATAGTTATAGGCGCAGTATGGGGCATTGGTTATGGGTATAGTATGGGGCATTGGTTATAGGTGCAGTATGGGGCATTGGTTATGGGTACAGTATGGGCCATTGGTTGAGGGTATAGTATGGGGCATTGGTTATAGGCGCAGTATGGGGCATTGGTTATGGGTACAGTATGGTGATAGTTATGGGCACTGTATGGGGCATTGGTTATGGGTACAGTATGGTGATAGTTATGGGCACTGTATGGGGCATTGGTTATGGGTATAGTATGGTGATAGTTATGGGCACTGTATGGGGCATTGGTTATGGGTATAGTATGGTGATAGTTATGGGCACTGTATGGGGCATTGGTTATGAGTATAGTATGGTGATAGTTATAGGTGCAGTATGGGGCATTGGTTATGGGTATAGTATGGTGATAGTTATAGGTGCAGTATGGGGCATTGGTTATGGGTATAGTATGGGGCATTGGTTATAGGCGCAGTATGGGGCATTGGTTATGGGTACAGTATGGGCCATTGGTTGAGGGTATAGTATGGGGCATTGGTTATAGGCGCAGTATGGGGCATTGGTTATGGGTACAGTATGGTGATAGTTATGGGCACTGTATGGGGCATTGGTTATGGGTACAGTATGGTGATAGTTATGGGCACTGTATGGGGCATTGGTTATGGGTATAGTATGGTGATAGTTATGGGCACTGTATGGGGCATTAGTTATGGGTATAGTATGGTGATAGTTATGGGCACTGTATGGGGCATTGGTTATGAGTATAGTATGGTGATAGTTATAGGTGCAGTATGGGGCATTGGTTATGGGCACTGTATGGGGCATTGGTTATGGGTATAGTATGGTGATAGTTATAGGTGCAGTATGGGGCATTGGTTATGGGTATAGTATGGGGCATTGGTTATAGGCGCAGTATGGGGCATTGGTTATGGGTACAGTATGGGCCATTGGTTGAGGGTATAGTATGGGGCATTGGTTATAGGCGCAGTATAGGGTATTGGTTATGGGTACAGTATGGTGATAGTTATGGGCACTGTATGGGGCATTGGTTATGGGTATAGTATGGTGATAGTTATGGGCACTGTATGGGGGATTGGTTATGGGAATAGTATGGTGATAGTTATAGGTGCAGTATGGGGCATTGGTTAAGGGTATAGTATGGGGCATTGGTTATGGGCACAGTATGGTGATAGTTATAGGTGCAGTATGGGGCATTGGTTATGGGTACAGTATGGTGATAGTTATGGGTGCAGGATGGGGCATTGGTTATGAGTATAGTATGGTGATAGTTATAGGTGCAGTATGGGGCATTATTTGTGGGTACAGTATGGTGATAGTTATGGGCACTGTATGGGGCATTATTTGTGGGTACAGTATGGTGATAGTTATGGGCACTGTATGGGGCATTGGTTATGGGTATAGTATGGTGATAGTTATAGGTGCAGTATGGGGCATTGGTTATGGGTACAGTGTGGTGATAGTTATGGGTGCAGTATGGGGCATTGGTTATGGGCACTGTATGGGGCATTGGTTATGGGTATAGTATGGTGATAGTTATGGGCACTG
Organism: Eleutherodactylus coqui; assembly: GCF_035609145.1. Lineage (NCBI taxonomy): Eukaryota > Metazoa > Chordata > Amphibia > Anura > Eleutherodactylidae > Eleutherodactylus > Eleutherodactylus coqui. Next base: position 301,764,015 of record NC_089840.1, on the reverse strand, counting down.
TATGGGGCATTGGTTATGGGTATAGTATGGTGATAGTTATGGGCACTGTATGGGGCATTGGTTATGGGTATAGTATGGTGATAGTTATAGGTGCAGTATGGGGCATTGGTTATGGGTATAGTATGGGGCATTGGTTATAGGCGCAGTATGGGGCATTGGTTATGGGTACAGTATGGGCCATTGGTTGAGGGTATAGTATGGGGCATTGGTTATAGGCGCAGTATAGGGTATTGGTTATGGGTACAGTATGGTGATAGTTATGGGCACTGTATGGGGCATTGGTTATGGGTATAGTATGGTGATAGTTATGGGCACTGTATGGGGGATTGGTTATGGGTATAGTATGGTGATAGTTATAGGTGCAGTATGGGGCATTGGTTAAGGGTATAGTATGGGTCATTGGTTATGGGCACAGTATGGTGATAGTTATAGGTGCAGTATGGGGCATTGGTTATGGGTACAGTATGGTGATAGTTATGGGTGCAGGATGGGGCATTGGTTATGAGTATAGTATGGTGATAGTTATAGGTGCAGTATGGGGCATTGGTTATGAGTATAGTATGGTGATAGTTATAGGTGCAGTATGGGGCATTGGTTATGGGTATAGTATGGTGATAGTTATAGGTGCAGTATGGGGCATTGGTTATGGGTATAGTATGGGGCATTGGTTATAGGCGCAGTATGGGGCATTGGTTATGGGTACAGTATGGGCCATTGGTTGAGGGTATAGTATGGGGCATTGGTTATAGGCGCAGTATGGGGCATTGGTTATGGGTACAGTATGGTGATAGTTATGGGCACTGTATGGGGCATTGGTTATGGGTACAGTATGGTGATAGTTATGGGCACTGTATGGGGCATTGGTTATGGGTATAGTATGGTGATAGTTATGGGCACTGTATGGGGCATTAGTTATGGGTATAGTATGGTGATAGTTATGGGCACTGTATGGGGCATTGGTTATGAGTATAGTATGGTGATAGTTATAGGTGCAGTATGGGGCATTGGTTATGGGTATAGTATGTTGATAGTTATAGGTGCAGTATGGGGCATTGCTTATGGGTACAGTGTGGTGATAGTTATGGGTGCAGTATGGGGCATTGGTTATGGGCACTGTATGGGGCATTGGTTATGGGTATAGTATGGTGATAGTTATAGGTGCAGTATGGGGCATTGGTTATGGGTATAGTATGGGGCATTGGTTATAGGCGCAGTATGGGGCATTGGTTATGGGTACAGTATGGGCCATTGGTTGAGGGTATAGTATGGGGCATTGGTTATAGGCGCAGTATAGGGTATTGGTTATGGGTACAGTATGGTGATAGTTATGGGCACTGTATGGGGCATTGGTTATGGGTATAGTATGGTGATAGTTATGGGCACTGTATGGGGGATTGGTTATGGGTATAGTATGGTGATAGTTATAGGTGCAGTATGGGGCATTGGTTATGGGTATAGTATGGGGCATTGGTTATAGGTGCAGTATGGGGCATTGGTTATGGGTATAGTATGGTGATAGTTATGGGCACTGTATGGGGCATTGGTTATGGGTATAGTATGGTGATAGTTATGGGCACTGTATGGGGGATTGGTTATGGGTATAGTATGGTGATAGTTATAGGTGCAGTATGGGGCATTGGTTAAGGGTATAGTATGGGGCATTGGTTATGGGCACAGTATGGTGATAGTTATAGGTGCAGTATGGGGCATTGGTTATGGGTACAGTATGGTGATAGTTATGGGTGCAGGATGGGGCATTGGTTATGAGTATAGTATGGTGATAGTTATAGGTGCAGTATGGGGCATTGGTTATGAGTATAGTATGGTGATAGTTATAGGTGCAGTATGGGGCATTATTTGTGGGTACAGTATGGTGATAGTTATGGGCACTGTATGGGGCATTATTTGTGGGTACAGTATGGTGATAGTTATGGGCACTGTATGGGGCATTGGTTATGGGTATAGTATGGTGATAGTTATAGGTGCAGTATGGGGCATTGGTTATGGGTATAGTATGTTGATAGTTATAGGTGCAGTATGGGGCATTGGTTATGGGTACAGTGTGGTGATAGTTATGGGTGCAGTATGGGGCATTGGTTATGGGTATAGTATGGGGCATTGGTTGAGGGCACTGTATGGGGCATTGGTTATGGGTATATTATGGTGATAGTTATGGGTACAGTATGGGGCATCGGTTATGGGTATAGTATGGTGATAGTTATAGGTGCAGTATGGGGCATTGATTATGGGTACAGTGTGGTGATAGTTATGGGTGCAGTATGGGGCATTGTTCACGGGTACAGTATGGTGATAGTTATGGGTACAGTTTGGGGCATTGTTTACGGGTACAGTATGGTGATAGTTATGGGTGCAGTATGGGGCATTGTTTACGGGTACAGTATGGTGATAGTTATGGGTACAGTATGGGGCATTGGTTATGGGTATAGTATGGAGCATTGGTTATTGGTATAGTGTGGGGAATTGGTTATAGGTGCAGTATGGGGCATTGGTTATGGGTACAGTATGGGACATTGGTTATGGGTATAGTATGGAGCATTGGTTATAGGTGCAGTATGGGGCATTGGTTGAGGGCACTGTATGGGGTATTGGTTATGGGTATAGTATGGTGATAGTTATGGGTATAGTATGGGGAATTGGTTGGGGGCACTGTATGGGGTATTGGTTATGGGTATAGTATTGAGCATTGGTTATGGGTACAGTATGGTGGTAGTTATAGGTATTGTATGGGGCATTGATTGGTGGCACTGTATGGGCATTGGTTGAGGGCACTGTATGGGGCATTGGTTATGGGTATAGTATGGTGATAGTTATGGGTACAGTATGGGGCATTAGTTATTGGTATAGTATGGGGCATTGGTTATAGGTGCAGTATGGGGCATTGGTTATGGGTATAGTATGGGGCATTGATTATGGGTATAGTATGGGGCATTGGTTATGGGTATAGTATGGAGCATTGGTTATAGGTGCAGTATGGGGCATTGGTTATGGGTATAGTATGGGGCATTGGTTAAAGGTACAGTATGGGACATTGGTTATGGGTATAGTATGGAGCATTGGTTATGGGTATAGTATGGGGCATTGGTTAAAGGTACAGTATGGGACATTGGTTATGGGTATAGTATGGAGCATTGGTTATGGGTACAATATGGGGCATTGGTTATGGGTACAGTATGGTGATAGTTATGGGTATAGGTTGAGGGCACTGTATGGCACCAGGATTTGTATATACTGAAGGGGGGGATTGCTTTGCACCTGGCTGACGGCTTTATCTGATGTCTTCTTCTTCTTTCTGCAGTTGTACAGCTCTATGGACTTTGGGAGGCGATGGCATCTAATGCACGAGCGGATAACGCCCAACCGCTTCTACTGGTAGGTTCACCTGCATGTTATTACCCCACACTGATAAATACTCTGTGATATATCTGTTACTCCCAGAATGCACCAGGGTGAGGGGTCTTTGCTGTCTGCTCCTCGGCCGCTAGCTGCGCCATAGGAGTCCACGCCTGCTGCGAGCCGGGTCCTGGCATAAGATCCCCTTACATATAGCGGGAGCCACGAGCCCCCCACAAGCCGCAGACCCTCTTTATGACGCTACGCTCACTAGCAATGGCAGAAAATGGCAAAATCTTCCAGTTTTTTATTGAGAAGCGTCTCGTGCAGCAAAACGTGAAACCTCGCCAGCAGCTGGTGTAAATTGTAGTAGTGGCTCCGCCCCCTTCCACGCCGCTCAGACTACTTTCTAGAAAAATTGGTGAAAAAGGTCCAAAAGTCACATATTTCTATGCAAGTCGGACCTGTGTAAGGCGGGGCGCACACGACCGTATTGGAATTGCGTATTTCTTGGGCCCCCGTGTGATACGCAATAACTCACAGTCAATCGGTCACATTGCCTTCCGCAGCTCCATTGAGATTAGCGTGTTGGAATTGCGTAATCCATGAGCGCAGCATGTTGTATGTGAGATAGCGCCCGCGGCTCTCTACACGCAGCCCATACGTAATTGTGTGCGGACGGCGGCTCTGCGCGGGAAACATAAACAGACTAATCAGGTGAGCATGCGGTCAAGCGCAGTACAATTGTGGCGCTGTGCGCAGGGTAAACGCTACTAGAGCCCTGCGGCATTTCACGCTTACGGCCGTGGGAGCGCAGCCTAACAGTTTGCAATTTTGGAACACCAGATTTTTAGTGTGGCTCATTTGATAAATCCCCCCAATGCAAACTGGTGGGACCCCCGTAGAGGCCGCTCCTTGCACTGCATGTGGGGGGCCTCCTGGTGCATTTACATGAAGGGGGTGAGTTGTAGCGGCTCTATACCGCCATCTATAGGGGAGGGTAACTCTATCCCATAATGTTCTGGGGGCTGCGTTGGTCATGTGATGGTGGAGATTATGCTGGAGGTTCTTGGACGATCTCGTTACACTCGTGTGAGCGCCTTTGTACCTGTCACAGATGTGTCACTGACCGCCGCCGAGTACTGAAGCCGCGCCCAGTGCTGCTAGGAGCGGCAGTCCCACTCATCATGGACGTCTACAAGAGATGTCTTGGCATTTCCGTGGTCATGTACTCTCCTCTTCACAATCCCAGGTTCCATTAGTCAGATATGGAAGTGATGCTTATGGGAAGACAGATCTGATGCGACATTCCCAATCCTTTACATCGCATACACTTCTCTACTGATGCGATAAAACTGCGCTCATGGATAATGGTCCCGGTTAAAGCAGCATTTATGCTCCAGAGCTGATCTTCTTACAGTAACAGCCGCCATGCCTTGTGATGGGATACCTGCTGGACCAGAGGCTCCTGAAGGGGAGAGTAAGGCCAAGGGGCCGTGGGTAAAGGCCCACATGACAGGGTTATTGGGGAATGGAATAAGAAAGAGTTAAAAGGAGTTAGAAGGAGTTGGGAAGAAGGAGGAGGAATAGGAGGAGTCAGAATAGTGCAGGAATCCATAGTCTGGAGAAGAAATCAAGGAAGCCCCCTCCTTATCCTCCTATAAGCCTCATAGGATTTGCATCTCAGTCTCTTAATTCAAGTTATGTAGTTTGCTTCATTCACTTGCAGGCAACAGACAGCATGCATCTTCATACAGTGCACAGGAGGAGGAGATTTATCATTTCTGCAGCCCTTCACTTCCTCCTTGCTAGCTAATAACAAATAGGTCCTGTGATCACAGCAGCATCAGCACTGATTATAGCAGGTGGTCTGTCTTTTTCTCTGCAGTGGTGAAGCAGTGAACAGGCAGGCCTCTCAATGGGCGGGCTGGTGAAAAGGCTGCAGCTTCACTTTCACAGTGGCATTCACTGCTCAACATTTAGTATACAATGTGGTATACTTATTTTTTGTGGTGGCCCACTATATAGGAAGATAAAAGGGGTATTGTAGGACTAGGACTTCTACTGATGACCTATCCTTGGGACCGAATGTCCGATCTTGACCACATTAGGAATAAAACCAACTATTACACTTCCTCCCCTGACCACCTCTGATGACTACGTCTGGCTCTTTACACAACAGAGGGGTTAAATGATCAGCTGATTGGTGAGGGTCCTCATTGGCAGGCCCCCAGCCACCACCCACTGATGACCTATCCTGAGGTTAGCTCTTCAGTTAAAGTCATGGAATAACCCTTTAAGCTTTCCTGCGGTTTACAAGAGAAAAAAAGTACTTTAGACATATTAGGCCGAGAGACGTCAACAGGACGCCCCGTTGGGCCCCGCCAGGTAAGTAAAGGCCTTTGGATATATGGGACATTTGTGCCAGGAGCTATTCCAGCTTTTATGCCAAAGGTGCAGGGAAAGCACCATGTGAACAGTCTTAAAAATGCAACAGCACCCCATGTGGTCAGTCCTGGTACTGCACTGTACTTTAGTATGTGCAGTTGCTATTGGTCTTTTAAAAGATGCTCTTGAATATAAGCACAAACCTTTGTGTCTAGCGGCAGTGAGCGGGTGCGGGAATATTCCAAGACTATGAATCATTTCATCATTATTTTACGATAATGCATTAACCTTTTCCTCCAGCCCTCATACATTACTGCTGTGCGAGCTCTTCTGGACGGCCCTCTGTTTAATATGCTTATTCTTGATTGTTAGAAGTGGGTAGGCGGCGGCCGTACAAACCCCTCAATCATCAGACCCTCATAAGGCGGGTCTACAGCATCGCTAAGCCTCTGTCTGCTGCCGCCTCCTAGCAGAGCCAGAGAGGGAAAAGTTAAGCTGACTACAGAACCCAATGCTACCTTGTTTGGTGCACTAGGGGTTAAAACTGACATCTGCAACATTGTAGCTGGATTATAATTACTGCAACACTAAGAATCCAGAAAGGAAGAGGCTTTATATACCGTAAAACATACATTCATCACTAGACAAACAGCGGCCAATAGCCTCCAGTGCGAATATGGGTGCAGGACGGAATAATATACCGTCTGTAATATATACATAGTGGTACATAGGGGGCAGTATTATAGTAGTTATATCCTGATACATAGGGGGCAGTATTATAGTAGTTATATCCTTGTACATAGGGAGCAGTATTATAGTAGTTATATTCTTACACATAGGAGGCAGTATTATAGTAGTTATATTCTTGTACACAGGAGCAGTATTATAGCGGTTATATTCTTGTACATAGGAGCAGTATTATAGTAGCTATATTCTTGTACATAGGGGGCAGTATTATAGTAGTTATATTCTTGTACATAGGAGGCAGTATTATAGTAGGTATATTCTTGTACATAGGAGGCAGTATTATAGTAGTTATATTCTTGTACATAGGAGGCAGTATTATAGTAGTTATATTCTTGTACATAGGGGGCAGTATTATAGTAGGTATAGTCTTGTACATAGGGGGCAGTATTATAGTAGTTATATTCTTGTACATAGGAGCAGTATTATAGTAGTTATATTCTTGTACATAGGGAGCAGTATTATAGTAGTTATATTCTTGTACATAGGGAGCAGTATTATAGTAGTTATATTCTTGTACATAGGGGGCAGTATTATAGTAGTTATATTCTTATACACAGGAGCAGTATTATAATAGTTATATTCTTGTACATAGGGGGCAGTATTATAATAGTTATATTCTTGTACATAGGGGGCAGTATTATAGTAGTTATATTCTTGTACATAGCAGCAGTATTATAGTAGTTATATTCTTGTACATAGGGGCAGTATTATAGTAGTTATATTCTTGTAGATAGGGGGCAGTATTATAGTAGTTATATTCTTGTACATAGGGGGCAGTATTATAGTAGGTATAGTCTTGTACATAGGAGGCAGTATTATAGTAGTTATATTCTTGTACATAGGAGCAGTATTATAGTAGTTATATTCTTGTACATAGGGAGCAGTATTATAGTAGTTATATTCTTGTACATAGGGAGCAGTATTATAGTAGTTATATTCTTGTACATAGGGGGCAGTATTATAGTAGTTATATTCTTATACACAGGAGCAGTATTATAATAGTTATATTCTTGTACATAGGGGGCAGTATTATAATAGTTATATTCTTGTACACAGGAGCAGTATTATAGTAGTTATATTCTTGTACATAGGGGCAGTATTATAGTAGTTATATTCTTGTAGATAGGGGGCAGTATTATAGTAGTTATATTCTTGTACATAGGGGGCAGTATTATAGTAGTTATATTCTTGTACATAGGGGCAGTATTATAGTAGTTATATTCTTGTACATAGGGGCAGTATTATAGTAGTTATATTCTTGTAGATAGGGGGCAGTATTATAGTAGTTATATTCTTGTACATAGGGGGCAGTATTATAGTAGTTATATTCTTGTACATAGGGGGCAGTATTATAGTAGTTATATTCTTGTACATAGGGAGCAGTATTATAGTAGTTATATTCTTGTACATAGGGGCAATATTATAGTAGTTATATTCTTGTACATAGGGGGCAGTATTATAGTAGTTATATTCTTGTACATAGGGGACATTATTATAGTAGTTATATTCTTGTACATAGGGGGCAGTATTATAGTAGTTATATTCTTGTACATAGGGAGCAGTATTATAGTAGTTATATTCTTGTACATAGGGGGGTAGTATTATAGTAGTTATATTCTTGTACATAGGGGGGTAGTATTATAGTAGTTATATTCTTGTACATAGGAGGCAGTATTATAGTAGTTATATTCTTGTACATAGGAGGCAGTATTATAGTAGTTATATTCTTGTACATAGGAGGCAGTATTATAGTAGTTATATTCTTGTACATAGGAGCAGTATTATAATAGTTATATTCTTGTACATAGGAGCAGTATTATAATAGTTATATTCTTGTACATAGGAGCAGTATTATAGTAGTTATATTCTTGTACATAGGGGGCAGTATTATAGTAGTTATATTCTTGTACATAGGGGGCAGTATTATAGTAGTTATATTCTTGTACATAGGGGGCAGTATTATAGTAGTTATATTCTTGTACATAGGGGGCAGTATTATAGTAGTTATATTCTTGTACATAGGGGGCAGTATTATAGTAGGTATAGTCTTGTACATAGGGGGCAGTATTATAGTAGTTATATTCTTGTACATAGGAGCAGTATTATAGTAGTTATATTCTTGTACATAGGGAGCAGTATTATAGTAGTTATATTCTTGTACATAGGGAGCAGTATTATAGTAGTTATATTCTTGTACATAGGGGGCAGTATTATAGTAGTTATATTCTTATACACAGGAGCAGTATTATAATAGTTATATTCTTGTACATAGGGGGCAGTATTATAATAGTTATATTCTTGTACACAGGAGCAGTATTATAGTAGTTATATTCTTGTACATAGGGGCAGTATTATAGTAGTTATATTCTTGTAGATAGGGGGGCAGTATTATAGTAGTTATATTCTTGTACATAGGGGGCAGTATTATAGTAGTTATATTCTTGTACATAGGGGGCAGTATTATAGTAGTTATATTCTTGTACATAGGGGCAGTATTATAGTAGTTATATTCTTGTACATAGGGGCAGTATTATAGTAGTTATATTCTTGTAGATAGGGGGCAGTATTATAGTAGTTATATTCTTGTACATAGGGGGCAGTATTATAGTAGTTATATTCTTGTACATAGGGGGCAGTATTATAGTAGTTATATTCTTGTACATAGGGAGCAGTATTATAGTAGTTATATTCTTGTACATAGGGGCAGTATTATAGTAGTTATATTCTTGTACATAGGGGGCAGTATTATAGTAGTTATATTCTTGTACATAGGGGACATTATTATAGTAGTTATATTCTTGTACATAGGGGGCAGTATTATAGTAGTTATATTCTTGTACATAGGGAGCAGTATTATAGTAGTTATATTCTTGTACATAGGGGGGTAGTATTATAGTAGTTATATTCTTGTACATAGGGGGGTAGTATTATAGTAGTTATATTCTTGTACATAGGAGGCAGTATTATAGTAGTTATATTCTTGTACATAGGAGGCAGTATTATAGTAGTTATATTCTTGTACATAGGAGGCAGTATTATAGTAGTTATATTCTTGTACATAGGAGCAGTATTATAATAGTTATATTCTTGTACATAGGAGCAGTATTATAATAGTTATATTCTTGTACATAGGAGCAGTATTATAGTAGTTATATTCTTGTACATAGGGGGCAGTATTATAGTAGTTATATTCTTGTACATAGGGGGCAGTATTATAGTAGTTATATTCTTGTACATAGGGGGCAGTATTATAGTAGTTATATTCTTGTACATAGGGGGCAGTATTATAGTAGTTATATTCTTGTACATAGGGAGCAGTATTATAATAGTTATATTCTTGTACATAGGAGCAGTATTATAGTAGTTATATTCTTGTACATAGGGGGCAGTATTATAGTAGTTATATTCTTGTACATAGGAGCAGTATTATAATAGTTATATTCTTGTACATAGGGGGCAGTATTATAGTAGTTATATTCTTGTACATAGGGGGCAGTATTATAGTAGTTATATAATTGTACATAGGAGGCAGTATTATAGTAGTTATATTCTTGTACATAGGGGCAGTATTATAGTAGTTATATTCTTGTACATAGGAGGCAGTATTATAGTAGTTATATTCTTGTACGTAGGGGGCAGTATTATAGTAGTTATATTGTTGTACATAGGGGGCAGTATTATAGTAGTTATATTCTTGTACATAGGAGGCAGTATTATAGTAGTTATATTCTTGTACATAGGGAGCAGTATTATAGTAGTTATATTCTTGCACATAGGGGGCAGTATTATATCAATGTAGTAATTTCACTTGAGTGTGTTAATCTATTTGAGTGCATTTTGTTATATTTTTGAAGCATTTTAATAGCTATTTCCTTCCTAGCACAGAAAGCCATTGTAAAGCGATTGAAGGGCAAGTAAGCTGTTGCACAGAAAGGTATTGTGAAGCGTTATTAGTCGTATTGCAGTCGGCTCCAGCGGTTCTTGCACTGCTCTGTATATATTTAGCATGGTTGGAAGGATTGGAAGCTGATGCTGTTTTTAGTAGTGACCAGGGTTCCTCCTTAATTGCCCATCTGTCATAGGGCCACTTGCACAGCTTTACATCTCTTCCGTGGTTTCGGTCCAGATCTCCCATTACCGGTGTTTTATGTCGCTGTGCTTTTTTCGGGACACTTTTCTTTATTAAGATTTAGTACACAGACAGATTATATGTGCAAACCACAATGAATCGTCGCCCCTCAATTCATCCCACAAAGGTGTGACAGCCTCCACCTGTCGGGCCATAAAATGCACTCAGACAAATGATTCACGGCGCGGGCCGAGCTTCCAGCTCTTTATATTTATTCATGATGATTGGGAGCAAGTGTTAAAATCTTCAATTTACAGCACTTCCAGGAGTCCAGGATTACAATATCTCTGGCAGTGCCCGGCCACCTCCGTGCCAACCTACAAAAGCCAAAGTAAGTCATGCTGCAGCTTGGAGTAATGATTACAGATCGTGGCGCTCACCAGCCCAGACAGGAAAAATTGGAATTTGAGGGATCAGCAGCCAAATCCCAACTACGGAATTGGCAGCAGGAAATGTAACGGACTGTAATGCTGCTTGTTACATTGTAGCAGATATTCCTCTAGACATAACAGTAAATGTGCTGTAAGTGAGAGATACATCTGTATGCAGATGAAGCAGAGCTCAGTACGTCCGTGTAGCAGAGCTCAGTACGTTCGTGCGGCGGGGCACAGCGTTGCCGGGCTCAGTGCGTCCGTGCGGCGGGCTCAGTGCGTCCGTGCGGCGGGGATGAGCTAGCGCTATATAGAAATCTCACTTCTGCATGTGTAGTTTTTAATTGCCTGTGGGGCCCAATGCAGATGGCTGAGCTGCATGTCTATCAGGCTGCTGTCATAATTACCAGACGTTCCGCTCTTCTATCATCTCCTGTCTTCTCGCTTGTTGATCTGGAAATGCCCACCAGCGGATCCATTAGAACAGGTCATCTAACCACCCTGCTGCCGCAGCTCAGCCTGCTTGGATAGCCTTTGTTAAATATTGCTGGCTTCTGGAGCCTGTTGCTGGTTATAGTATAAGCTATGTGCATGTATTTCCAGTCTTCCTCGTATGTTTTTATTATCTTGTTCTGCGTCTTAACCATAAGAATAAAACTACACTGACTGCTACTTCTAGTGCAGTTCTTGCTCCTTAGCCTTGTAGGTGGTTGTTTGCTTCCCGTGTTTGTTTCTCTCGTCTTGCTTCTTAGGCCTCGTTCACATGAGCGTTGTTTTACATGCATCCGTGCTGCGCAAAAAAACACTGCACAGATGTGCAAAAAAATAATGCATGAACAAATCTCTGTGCCCATTGCTTTCCATGGGCTACAGGCACCAACCGCAGTGATTTTGGGGGAAGGGCTTTAAATTTAAGCCCTTCCCTGAAAATCATCCCAAGCATGTGTAAAAAATAAAATAAAAAATACTCACCTCCCCGCTATTGTCAGGGCTTGGCACGTCTAGCCGCTTGGTCCTTGATAGTGCTGTGAAGGTCTTTCAGCAGGCGGGGATTAAAAATCCCCACCTCCTGAAAGGGCTGCATCTGATTGGCTGAGCACTAAATCAATCACAGGCAGCTGGCAGCCATTCATTAAATGACAGCTGAGCACTGCCTGTGATTGGCACAGCGCTCAGCCAAACACAGGCAGTGCTCAGTCAATCAGACACAACCCTTTCAGGAGGCGGGGATTTTAAGTCCCCGAAAATCATTGCAGGGGTTTCCGGCATCCCATTGCTTTCAATAGGGCTGCCGGCAGCAGTGGCGGCCCCATTGAAAGCAATGGGAGAACACTGCGATCCTCTGCCACAGCTGTGACAAGTGTGGCAGGGGATTCTTTACTCCCCGCGGAGAGTGCCATCAACACTGAACACTGATAGTGCTGTCACAGTGTTCAGTGATGAGCGGACTCCCCGGGGGAATATCTATGCGCACCACGGACCTCAGCATTGCACGCATGTCCTATCTTTTGCAGATGCATGAATTTGCACGCCTGTAAAACACGAACATGTGAACACACGATAGGAAAAGAATGGTTGTAATACACGCGGTTTTGTGCGCACAAATACAAGCTAATGTGAATGACGCCCTAAGGTGCACTGTGACGGGATGTCCACAAATCATTCAAATGAACGGAAGTGAAGGATAATCCTTCAGTTTAAACGCGAGCCAACCACTGATCGACCAATGGGAGTTGGGCATTTCTTGTTCGGCATTCAGTTTCAGCCGCCATTAAATTCATCGTTGGCTTCTCCTTGTGTTTAAACACGGAACAAGAAGTGAACGAGACGCTCCTGATTCCCAGCAGGCTGTACGAGCGCACATGATGTCACCAGCTCGTCCGCCCGGGAAAACGAAAATCGGGAGGTTCTCGTTTGGCGTAAAAGTGCCATTATGTCCGCTTGATCTTGTTTCCTAGTTTCGGGGTTTTCGTGCCTCTCAGTATCAAGAAAAGTTTAATCCGCTTTATTATCCATATCCACTAATGCATCTCAAGGCCCGTGGCCTCTTTATCAGAGAGCTGGAGAAGGACATGATGGGCCCCCATGGATGGTGTGGTGCATGGGCCCTTTGGGGGGCCCTGGAACATGGATTTCAATTTTGTGTTGTGGCCCCTGTATGTGAGAGAGTAAAACCAACTGCAAAGTTGAAGATTAGCGTGTGAGAAGCAGGAATCTACGTGTCTCTGATTCACGTGGGACCACTACTAGGACTGAGGGCGCGGTCACACGAGCGTAGGCGTTTAATCGCCGGAAAGAACGTTTTTCGGCGATCATGACCAGAGCTAGAAAGCGTATTATCGTTTGTTCCTACTTTACAAACTATCTTTTCGGCCATCGAATATGCTTTGGCGCGTATTTCGGTCGCATATGTTCTGTTTTTTTCCGGGTTGCCGTTTTTACGCGCCGTAAAATCGCCCGTGCGAACGACTACATTGGAAACCAACGCCTCAGATCGTCACGTTTATACGATTGGGCGCAAAAACGCGCCGTTTATGCGCTCGTGTGAACGCACCCTGAAGGAAAGACAGGGGACTGGAAGAGGCTCCTTCGCTATGATGGGCCGGATCATCCAGGAGGTCATCACCGTCATCTGCAGGAGATTTAGGTACCGATCCGCGTTGAGGGTCTCTGGAATGAACCCTGGTCCAACGAGGCGATCATGGCAAAGCCCCCCCCCCCCCCCTCACGTGTTCACGCTAAAATTTGCATTGTCTTTAGACTGGCTCTTAGTAATCGGCACTGAACCGGCGCTCTGCTGTCCACTAGCAGTAATAGCGTCAGCCTGGACTGCCCTGCTGAACGGCTCCATGTAGGCATCGTAGCCGGAGGAGCCACTTCTAGTCCACTCAACTTTCTTCAGTCATAGCGTCTGTCCTACGGGACTTAGAGAAATGCGGTAAGCGGATTTCCACTCCTCACATCCAACTCTTCGGTTTTGCTATTTGGTTTTACGCTCTCTCCCTTACAGGGGCCACAACACCAAATTGTAATCCATGTTTCATGGCCCCTAAGGGCCTGTGTGCCATACCATCATGTAGTGCATCCATGGGGGCCTCCAGGGACCCGTGCACCATACCATCGTGGCGGTAGAGTCTGGCAGTAGATACTTGCGTTAGTTCTTGGTGGTAGTTCCTAGTGATAGATCCTGGGAGTAGATGCTGGCAGTAGTCCCTGGCGGTAGATGCTGGCAGTAGTCCCTGGCGGTAGATGCTGGCAGTAGTCCCTGGCGGTAGATGCTGGCAGTAGTCCCTGGCGGTAGATGCTGGCAGTAGTCCCTGGCGGTAGATGCTGGCAGTAGTCCCTGGCGGTAGATGCTGGCAGTAGTCCCTGGCGGTAGATGCTGGCAGTAGTCCCTGGCGGTAGATCCTGCTGGTTTTGCCAAAAAACAAGTCAAATTGTCAAATTATCGACCTGCGAACCGAAGTTCGGTTAGTACCTGCCTCCACCTCGGCCGCACACCCCCCGCTGCCTGCCCGCCCCAGATGCCCTGTTCAGTAAAGTTCGGACATGGAGAGAATGTGGTTCACAATGTCGCCCGCTGAGGGCTGCCAGCAGTCTGGCGCAAACACATTTTGCTGAACACTGGGCGCATTTATTACTGGAGCTGCACCGGGGTTCCAGATGGGGTTTCACCTTCTTTTTGGCACAAATCAATTTAGACAAATTTCCTATTGCTTAGTACCTAAAAGAGCAGCTGCCCCGCCTCTTGCTCCACATGGTCTAGACAATGGGGCGGGGTCAGAGTGGGGCGAGGGTTTTAGTAGGTTTAAGAAGTGCAACTTTTTGAAATGTTACAAAATTTGTCGCCGTCTCTCCGCTCATGCGACAATTATAGGAGGCGATGAAATGACCCAATGATTGAACAAGAGGCGCTTCCTCCGGGGGGCGCTGCACTACCTGCAGCTCCGGCCATCTTTCTGTTGCACTAAAGCAGATTCTCTTACCAGTAATGGCGTTCCTCTCTGCTGCGCGGCGTCTCGCTATCACATATTTCGTGTTAATTAAGGAACACAAACGTAAGGGACCTTTCTAAATTATTTAGTGCATTTTAAGAAAAAGATGGCGGCCGTTAAGCAGAATATAAAGGAGGCGACGCCGAATTCAGCATCCGCTTCAGGTTTTATGATTCGCCTGTAGGGAGGGGGAGGGGCCGGCTTGATTAAATGGCTATTCTATACATATAATCCTATTTTATACCCAAAATGCCGCGCGGCGAGGAGCCTTTAAATTATGATAAACTATTCGCCATAAAGTTGGCGATAGAGAGGAGATTTAGAAGCCGTTAAAGCCTGGAATAGAGCGCCGCTGCGCATTTTATAGTAACGGCAAAACAATAAAAAAAAAAGTTTTACTTTTTAATCAGAGTGCGAAGATGAGGAAGAAAGATTACGGCGGCGAAATTACACGAAGGGAATATTAATAGGATGCTTAATGTCCACCGTGCGCCGCGTCCATCCCCCCTCGTCCGGCGGGCCTCGCAGCTGATGAGCTCATCGTCTGGGGACAGCGGAGCCGTTTATCACTTTTATCCCCAGGTGAAGGTGGGGCCCGACTTAAAGGGCCACTCCGGGACATTCATGTCATTAGTCCCCAGTATATGAAGCCCGATTGCTGGACTCTTTCCCCCCGGGTGGGTCATGTGATCTCATATTGACCACCTGGGAATTACTTGTCTCTCTGTTCTCTCCAGGAGTCACCAGACCATCCTGCATGATAGTATTACATGGACTGCACCACACAGGCTCTTCACAGAAACCTCTATTGTAGTCATTGCTAAGCATTGGAGGTTCCCTTCACACAGTTATAATGAAGGAGATCACAGCTCGTCTGACTGTATACTTATGGTCTTAGCTTATATAGAGGTAGTGATCACCACACTGCCCTCCCTGCAGACTGAGATAGTACTGCCTGTAGCTGGTGATGTAATGCTGTGCTGATGCATCATGGGAGTGTTAGCAGAGCATTCAGGCAGAGAAAGCAGGGGAAAATCTACAAACCAAGATGGTGGCTGATAAGTATCAGACAGGGTGCTGCACTGCATGGAAGTGACTGTAATATACAGATGAGACCTCCAGAGTGTACCGGTCAATCAGGTGAGGGGGGCAGGGATGGAAGAACGCATTTTTGCCATAATGGCCTTTTAAGAAAAAAAATCAACCATGATATGAACTAATATACCCTATTACCCGCAGAATAACAGTAGCTTTTGGAGCCCCCCCCCCCCCCCCCCCCGCTCAGTCGGCCTCTTGTGCCTTCTGGACAGCAGCCTATGGAGAGACATGTGGCCGACTCATTATCATGCAGCCTCTATTGAAACCCAACGAGCCGCCGCCTGCGCAACTGTGAGAGCTTCCCTGCCATGTTCTGCCATGAAAAAAAAGTGACAAATATTTAAAAATTGGGAAGGGAAACCCCGCGCACAAACCACGCCCCCCCATGCACAAACCACGCCCCCCCACGCACAAACCGCACCTCCTGTGGCGTTCAACGCTGAGTGGACTGTAGTACAAAATGTCCGTCCCTGAAGGAATCCCCTAAAATTTCAGGGTTTATTTCAAATATCCATTGAATTTGTCACCATAAAACCGGAGTAGCGTGTAAAATAACCGCTTACACGTCCTTATAGCGTGTTCTCCAATCTAGTACAAGATATTCTAAAGTATCAGCCAATTAATATCACTCAATCACGTGACCACCATGGGGGACATATAATAACGTTACAACAGCCTAATATTGAAACTGCGCTAATAAGCGAAAAAACAAGTGAGCCGCGCCATTCTGTATAAAGTATCAATAATACAGCATCCAACCAAACAGGACCGCCGGCTGCAGATGTCCTATCCAACATGGCTCGCGCTCTAAGGGCAGTTGTCTCCGCGCCCCCGCGTCCGGACACAACAGGCAAGAAGCTGCTGACCCCGCTATGGGATCTGACTGCTCCGTGGAAGGAGACTCGTAAACCTGCCACCACAGGACCTCCGCAGTAAAAACCAAACCCAGGAGTGAGGGGATACCAGCAGAGGGACTGCTATATATGCGCAGCAGACCAGTGGGGAGAGCACACCCAGCCTGTGGAGACCCGCAGTACTACAGGTCCCAGAAGCACACCCCAACACCCCTCTTTTCGCATAGTAATAACAATTGGTATCGCTGCATCCAAGTCCGATCAATCAAAGTAATACATTACTTATCGCGCCCCCAGGGGAAAATTTAATAAAAAGCAATCAAAAAGTGCCGTGAACTGCAAAAGTGAGCGCTAGCAACTACCGTAAGTCAGCGGGCAAATAAAACATGGCGGCCGGAAGATGGCGGAAGGAAATAGTCTTATTTGTTTTGTAAATTAGGACAGCAAAAAACCCCTCTATAAATTTAGTCTCGTCGTAATCGCACCGACTCGCAGAATAAAGCGCTCGCGCCATTTTTGCTGCGGTCTGCACGCCGTGGGTTGTGGTTTCCATTTCACTCCACTGAGAAATTCGGTTTACGTTTTTCAGTACATTAAATGGTGCAATGAAAGATACAACTCGTCCCGCAAGTCCTGGAGCAGCGAGGTGAACGGGGAAAAGGAGGAAAACCAAAAAAGGGCCACCGCCGCCTTAAAGGGTTAAGGATCTGATCCAGCACTAAAAGGATTTGCAACAATATGAAGATTTGTCCTCTTGTAAAACGCGTACGATATGTGATGATCAAACATCAGAGTTGGAGGAGGACATCCCGGGGATGAAGAACCTCAGCGGGACGTATACGACTGCAGCCCAGACCGGGCGGGACGTAAAAGACGCTGAGTATTAGGACCTACCCCTGAAGACCAGACATGAAGCGTCCTATGATAAGCAAGGGCTCAGCTCCAGCTCTTCGGGGGCGGAGCCTGCAGTGCCGCTGAAGTGAGGGGGCTCCAACTCCAAAGTTACAGACTTCTTACTGCCAAAAAATCCAAAAATAAAAGACAGTCCAAAAACAAAGAAGGCGGAAAGAACCCCCGGCAGATCAGGCAGAACGACACGTTCCAGAGCTCCATTGTTGTCCACTATTCCGGATGAATCGAGGTCACGAGGCTGACGGTTAAGAGACGTTTCTGTGGTCATTCGTAGGTCCTTCCATGGTGGATCCCAACGCATCTGATGAGTTTGGTCATTATCAGTTTTGTAATCCGGGGTCTTTACTTCCATTGATGCTCTTGCCGTCTGACTCCTCCCCCCTGTCAGCATGTACCACAAACCCTGGTCTTTGGGTTGCCCACCCTTCGCTCCATCCTTTGGCCTCTATTGGGGGGTTCCAAGATGTGGCCTTCTCTCTATTCTGTCCTCAAGCCTGAGATCTCTGAAGAGCTGGAGAGAAACCAACCCGGATTCTGTGGTAATAAAGATGGCGGCTGAAGGGGGAGCAGTTGTTGATGCCGGGTGGAGGAATGTATACCGGGAGTTACAGACGATGCTACTTTGTGTAGGCAGAGAGCGAGGTCTGTCAGCGGGAATATCTGCTAACATCTGATCTGGTTGCGCCAATTATGCCCGCTTTACCCAGAATGCACGAAGGTAGTTGTATTCCTTACATGCGCCCCATTATTTTGTGCAGACGGTCCTTCAGCCTGGCTCAATGACTTGTTGCAATCTCTTGTTAAACGGGGTTCATTGTGTTGGGAAGTGATGAGCACTAAATATGGGGCGTGGCATTAGTTTAACCCATGATGCGCCGCCGCCGTACTCGTCTGTTCCTTTGCATTTGGCGGTCTTGGCTATTGAACACATCTAAAAAACTCTAGTAGTTATTCTCTGGAATTCCGTGAATACATTGTCCAAGTTGCTACATTTCTGATGACCTGGGGTTTTTTTGCACTTGATGGTTGATACTTTCTGCAGGTTCGTGGCGTTCCGACGGGGTCAAACACTCGCCAGCTGTGGCCAGTTTGGTGATGTCGCATTGGGAGGAGTTCTATATCTCTAATTCCCCTAACCGTGACGCCATGGTCTGGTGCGGCAGGTACAGAGACCACCCGTGGATTATCTGCCGACTGCCGGTCTTTGTAGAATATCTGAATAGTAAGGACTTCAATCTGTCGTTGGCTTTCACATCAGAGGCATCTAGTCCGTCATGTGATCAGCGCGCCGTAAATCTGTATATAACTGCATGAGCGAAGCGCACACCCAGCTCACACTGTCAACGCGTTACGGGCGGGAGGAAGCAGTCAGCACGTCGCAGCGTTCAGAGGAGGAGGAACATTAATGCAAGTATGAAGACGGGGTATTCTAACTGCAGAGCGCGTTCCTGTGTCTGGGAACCCCGAACCCCTCTTATACATGCAGGCCAACAAGTGCCGACCATTACCGAATATCCAGATCATCAGAAGTGGCCAAACCCTGTCCCCTCACCCCAGAGGATCCGCCTCCGCCCAAGAAGAAGCATCCAGCCTGTGCCATGATCTGTATGGGTGTGCCGATCACATTAGTAACGCCGTCTGACGGCAGTCCTGCTGCTCCGGAGGAGGCCGCCGCTTCTACAGGCTGTGAGGGCGGAATCGTTAATGTGGGTGGGGACTGAGCTGACAGGAAGATCTATACATGACGGCCGGGTGAGCCAACGTGGTGTCATCCGTGGCCTCGGCACCTACTGCTGATGAACGGGGAGATGGGATTCCCTGAGTCAGCAGATTATTTCCTGCACATTTATGGTTACATTATGGGAAGGTGCAGCGTGTGACGGAGAAGATGCGCTTCAAAGCCGCCATTTCATATGTGTCCTCATTCATACACCTGGTGAAAACCCAACTTCCAGTGAGGCCGGTCATCTGTGCTAGACTAGCCGGGGTCTCACCGCCAACCGCTGGGTGTTTATCATGTAACAGTGTGGAGAGTATACAGAGAATGGCGCGATCGAGGAAAACATCCAGTGAAAGGGGATCCTGTGGACGGAAACAACTCATCACTGAAAGGGGTCGGAGGAGGATGTCAGGAATCGTTCTGACCAACAGGCTGCACAGTCAGCTGAATACAACGCTGGGGCTCCAACTAACGTGTCCGAACGCACAACTCGCCGTTCCTCCGCACGGATGGTATAACAGCGGGCGTCCAGTTCCAGCGCCATTGTGTCTAAGAGAAACAGAAAGACTCCAGCGGGCAAAAGAGCGCAAAACTTGTATCACTGAGCAGCAGGAAAACATCTCCTGGTCAGATGGGTCCAGATTTATGTTGCTGATGGGAGGGCAGAATTTGGTGCAAGCAGCATGAATCGCTGACCCCTTCCTGTCAGCCGGTCAGGACATGTCAGCACCACCATCTAATCTGCAGCAACTACAAGAAGCTTCCTGTCCACAGGGGCCGATATTCCTGCAGAACCATTTCACCACCGAGTGCGATCTATGTCAGGGCAAATCGCTGCGGGTCTGAAGAGGTCCAGCGCCACTAGATGGGGGTAATAAAGGGGCTGTCGGTGTATAAGGTAGATCATGTCACCATGTAGTTGTTTTAGAGAAATGTACGACCTGCAGATTCCTGCCGTGACTTTTCCGATAAGGATGGGGTGCCGGTTGCCATCTTTACGTCTCACACTTGGCACCAGAAGTGTTGGAGTCCCCCGTTAAAGTAAAGTTACCAGTTTCCTTCTATCTTCTGATCTGGGCTCTGCTACATGTGGCCATCTCAGCTCTGCTACATTGGTGCGTGTCAGGGGTGACCACACGGTGTAACATTAGAGTCAGTGAGGGGATTATGTCGGCTCGCTGCTCCCCTCTCCCCCCGAGCCTCACACCTCTCTCTGCCTTATCCCGGCTGACATTCGTGTTCCCGGGGACGCCGCTCGCGGGGAGCGCTCCGTGAGGCTCCGGCTCTTCCTGCAAGAATGAAATATACAATGACAAATTCTCTCAGATTGTTTCCATCTCAACTCATTACAGCGAGATGGAAAATGCAGCCGTAATTATGTGTGCGACAAAGATGGAGGGCAGCGAAGGAGCACAATAAATTCTTCTCTGCGTAAACATTTGTTTTGGCGATGTGGCGCCGGTGAATAATGGGACTTGTGGCAGATTTTTATTGCTATTGGGTTTTTAATAGATTGTTTAGAAAAGCTAAAGTTTACAAAAATGTATTCAAATCAAAAAATGTGACTGAGGAAATATTGTAAATAGGCAGAATTCATTTCTGTAGGCCAGCGGCCTCCAAACTACAACTCCCAGCAGGCCTGACAGCATGGCCATCACAATCTCCTAGCTGTGCCTAGCATGGCAATGCAGCCTTATTTCCTTCAGCAAGCTGCAGTACCAGACACAGCCACAACAATATGTATGGCGCTGCATCAGGTAATACACAGAAGAGCCCAAGGCACCTCTCTGAAGGGACATTGGGTGATACAAGAGAACAACAACACAAAGACAAGTGATCAACTACAGGATGCTGGAAAGAAGGTTTGTAGTTTGGAACGATCAAGTCACAGTCCTGACCATAACCCAATGGAGATGCTGTGGATGACCTGAAGAGGGTTGTGTATACAAGTCACAGTCCTGACCATAACCCTATGGAGATGCTGTGGATGACCTGAAGAGGGTGGTGTATACAAGTCACAGTCCTGACCATAACCCTATGGAGATGCTGTGGATGACCTGAAGAGGGTTGTGTATACAAGTCACAGTCCTGACCATAACCCTATGGAGATGCTATAGATGACATGAAGAGGGTTGTGTATACAAGTCACAGTCCTGACCATAACCCCATGGAGATGCTATAGATGACCTGAAGAGGGTTGTGTATACAAGTCACAGCCCTGACCATAACCCTATGGAGATGCTGTGGATGACCTGAAGAGGGTTGTGTATACAAGTCACAGTCCTGACCATAACCCTATGGAGATGCTATAGATGACATGAAGAGGGTTGTGTATACAAGTCACAGTCCTGACCATAACCCCATGGAGATGCTATAGATGACCTGAAGAGGGTTGTGTATACAAGTCACAGCCCTGACCATAACCCTATGGAGATGCTGTGGATGACCTGAAGAGGGTTGTGTATACAAGTCACAGCCCTGACCATAACCCCATGGAGATGCTATAGATGACCTGAAGAGGGCTGTGTATACAAGTCACAGTCCTGACCATAACCCTATGGGTATGCTGTGGATGACCTGAAGAGGGTGGTGTATACAAGTCACAGTCCTGACCATAACCATATGGAGATGATGTGGATGACCTGAAGAGGGTTGTGTATACAAGTCACAGTCCTGACCATAACCCTATGGAGATGCTGTGGATGACCTGAAGAGGGTGGTGTATACAAGTCACAGTCCTGACCATAACCATATGGAGATGGTGTGGATGACCTGAAGAGGGTTGTGTATACAAGTCACAGTCCTGACCATAACCCTACGGAGATGGTATGGATGACCTGAAGAGGGTAGTGTATACAAGTCACAGTCCTGACCATAACCCCATGGAGATGCTATAGATGACCTGAAGAGGGTTGTGTATACAAGTCACAGTCCTGGCCATAACCCTATGGAGATGCTGTGGATGACCTGAAGAGGGCTGTGTATACAAGTAACAGTCCTGACCATAACCATATGGAGATGCTGTGGATGACCTGAAGAGGGTTGGTGTATACAAGTCACAGTCCTGACCTTAACCATATGGAGATGCTGTGGATGACCTGAAGAGGGCTGTGTATACAAGTCACAGTCCTGACCATAACCATATGGAGATGCTGTGGATGACCTGAAGAGGGCTGTGTATACAAGTCACAGTCCTGACCATAACTCTATGGAGATGCTGCAGATGACCTGAAGAGGGTTGTGTATACAAGTCACAGTGCGGACCAGAGGTGTAACTTGAAGCTTCTTGGCCCCAATGCTAAACCTGTAACGGGGCCCCCAATATAATGGCCCCGTTATCATGTAAGAAAAGTAAGTGAACCCTCTGTAGCTCGCTGGATCCCTGCAGCGATCACTAGTGATATGTGGTCTGATGGTATATAAGAGCGTACAGCGGGGCTCCCTATAAGGAGAACAGAGACCTTATGGGCAGCAGAAAACTTTAAAAAATTGCAATCGTTGACTCTTGTGCAAATGGTGACTGTTTAATGCCACAATCCTGGTGTAAAGCAGACCTTAAACCCCAATGCGCTTCATAAGCCGTGACAACCGCTCGCGTGTTAGTAGCTGCATTTGGCGCATCCTCGGAGACTGCGTTTAGCGGCACCTCGGTGCAGCGGGCTGACCGGGGCGGGCACAGGATTCTCTATAATTCACTCCCCTTGATTGCCTGATTGGCTGGCATGGCCACACCCCCTAATGCTAGGCTTGCCAACTTTTTAAAAAAATGTCGGGGAGCAGCGAAAATACTTGAGAAGTTGCTATTTTAGCGTTTGCGGAATTGTGAAGTCAGATAAGAACGAGCCCCGCTGTACGCTCTTATATACCATCAGACCACATATCACTAGTGATCGCTGCAGGGATCCAGCGAGCTACAGAGGGTTCACTTACTTTTCTTACAGCACTATATGTATGTTTTGTGGAATGCATTTTACTTTCTGTCCATCACTGGTAAAACATTGCGGCTTTCTTCCAATCGCAGCGTTGCGCCTGTCGTAGGGTTGTATCTGGTACTGCAGCTTCACCGATGTGCATGGGGCTCAGCTGCAGTACCGCACACGACCTGTGGAGGGGTGGGAGGGGGAGGGGAAGGAAGCCGACATGTTTCCCAAAGGCTTTTAGCGCCTCACTTGCAGCGGCGTCCTTCATCGGCTTCTTCTGATGTGCAGTAAACCTGGGAGGGAGATGGCGGCTGCCGTAGAGCTTGTTGTAGAGGAGCCGCTAATTGGATTGTATATGTTTACACGCCTGATAATTATGGCGCCGACGCGTTTTAATATTTCATCTCTTTAACTCGGGTTGCAGTTTATTAAACAATGAAAAGCGCTGGCCGCTGGGACGCCACCGCGACTTCTGCGTTTACTTATGACTTTGCTACAGGTGGTGCTGCTCTCTAGTAGACTTTGGCGCACATTTATGGCGTTTCCGGTATCACACAAAAGTACATTGGCGTAAACCACCAAATGTATCAGCAGCTGTAGGTTTGCCTTAAAATGTATGCCTTTTTCGGACTTTAACAATACCGGTAATACATTTTTTGGAGATTTGGTGGCCCCGCCTCCTCAGTTAACCACACCCACTTCCCTTAGCATTTTTAGATGTGTCCAGAAGAGTGAAAAGTTGAAACTTTTAGCGCAAACATTGTGCGCATCACATGTGAACCCGTCTATACCCTCCCACATCGTGTGTCTGCTGTCAGTGCTGCCTCATTCTGCTCACAGCTGAGGGTTTGATACAATGTATCCAGACTAGACAATCCGATACATTGTAACACCCGATCTGAAGCCGCTGTGAAACAACTTCAACACTTGGCAACTTGTTTCTATAAGCTTTGATGTCACGGTGATCTCCATGGAGAAACGTGTAGTAACGGCCCCCTACAGAGTGGTAAAGGGGGGGGGGGGGGGGTCTGGTATTGCAGCCCAGCTCAATAGTCTAGGATAGCGCCCCCTTTTCCAGAGGCCTTGTCAGGTACTGCACCTTGCCCCATTTTCCAGAAATAGCAGCGTGTCTGTGGCTTATAACTGACATCACAGGTCAGCCTCGCTTCCTACAAACAGCGCCTCTCTTATCTACAGGTTGAACCTGGTACTGCATCTCAGCCATGATTCCAGGACAGCACCCATCTTCCTCATAGGCTCTGTCAGTTTAGCCCCATTTTAAAGCACAGGTTGTGTCACGTTTTGCATCTCATCCCCATGCTTCACATCTAGTTTTCCTCTTGCACATAGGAGATGTCTGGCTGTTGCACTTAGTCCTAATCTGAGCCTGAGCTGCAATACCAGAAACAGCCTGTGGTCAAAAGGGGCGCTGTTTCTGGTGGGGAAAAAAAAAATTTCCCGCTTCAGGAGCAATGCGGTATTACAGGACAGCCGTTCAGAGGTTATACCAGGTTGGCAAAAAGTCCACCATGATGGGGGCCCTTGTGAGCGGTTGTCTATGCTAGGACAGAGCGCTAGCTGGGTGGGGTCCCTGCTGTGTATATCAGCAGGGGGCGCCATCTTGGCACAACCCCTTTAAGAGAGAGTAGTAAGAGATCCGCCATCCACATTCCTAGGAGTTCCTCCTCTCCACCTCGTTGTAATTGACATCTCAAGCAGCAGCAGGGTCACCCAAGGACAGGCGTCACACGTTGTTTCCATCACACCTCGCGCTGTCCTGCGCTTCTCGGCGCTCCTTCCTCATCGTACAGCGTTTTGCCTTTGGAAAGCGATGAATTATTTATTGTGCAGGATTCCCCCGACTCCTTCCCTGCGGGGCGCGAGCCTAAACAAGTGTGAAATACAATGTGTTCTGCTCTCATCCCTGAAGAGGCCGGGCCCCACAGCTGTGGCCCTGCGGACGAGGAGCAGGACGGCCGCGGCCCCCGGGGATGTCACTTCTCCAAGCATCAAGAACACTTCCCAGTGAAAAACCAGCTAGAGGGAAATCAAGAGATCTGGCAGCCGGAAGATCTCAAGGTCAGAGCCGCAGCCCCGGGAGGAGGATGTGCCGTCACACTGAGTTATGATGAAGGATAACAGGGCAGACTGCGAGAGAAATGCTGCAGCGGAGGAGGGCGAGGTGACGCCGGACGCCTGGACAACACTTGGGGGACAGAAGGGTGACGGGCAAGACATCACATCTCCCTTACTGTTGTAGATCAGGTAGCAGATCCTAGCTGGGACTGTAGCACTATGGACCACAGGAAGCTTACACCAGGTGCCCTTAGCCTGCTGACAGGGGATTCGGGATACTTTCCCCTTTCTCTGGCGCCAATTCTGTTCATTGCAATATCAGGCCGGCCTTCGGTAGACTATTCAGTACAAGATGAGAAATGTATGTACACAAAATAGTGAGTGCAGCTCTGGGGTATAATACAGGATGTAACTCAGGATCAGTACAGGATAAGTAATGTATGTACACAGTGACTCCAGCAGCAGAATAGTGAGTGCAGCTCTGGGGTATAATACAGGATGTAACTCAGGAGCAGTACAGGATAAGTAATGTATGTGCACAGTGACTCCAGCAGCAGAATAGTGAGTGCAGCTCTGGAGTATAATACAGGATGTAACTCAGGAGCAGTACAGGATAAGTAATGTATGAACACAGTGACTCCAGCAGCAGAATAGTGAGTGCAGCTCTGGGGCATAATACAGGATATAACTCAGGGTCAGTACAGGATAAGTAATGTATGTACACAGTGACTCCACCAGTAGAATAGTGAGTGCAGCTCTGGAGTATAATACAGCATGTAACTCAGGGTCAGTACAGGATAAGTAATGTATATACACAGTGACTCCACCAGCAGAATAGTGAGTGCAGCTCTGGGGTATAATACAGGATGTAACTCAGGATCAGTACAGGATAAGTAATGTATGTACACAGTGACTCCACCAGCAGAATAGTGAGTGCGGCTCTCGGGTATAATACAGGATGTAACTCAGGATCAGTACAGGATAAGTAATGTATGTACACAGTGACTCCACCAGCAGAATAGTGAGTGCGGCTCTCGGGTATAATACAGGATGTAACTCAGGATCAGTACAGGATAAGTAATGTATGTACACAGTGACTCCACCAGCAGAATAGTGAGTGAAGCTCTGGAGTATAATACAGGATGTAACTCAGGAGCAGTACAGGATAAGTAATGTATGTACACAGTGACTCCACCAGCAGAATAGTGAGTGCAGCTCTGCAGTATAATACAGGATGTAACTCAGGGTCAGTACAGGATAAGTAATGTATGTACACAGTGACTCCACCAGCAGAATAGTGAGTGCAGCTCTGGGGCATAATATGGGATGTAACTCAGGATCAGTACAGGATAAGTAATGTATGTATACAGTGACTCCAGCAGCAGAATAGTGAGTGCAGCTCTGGGGTATAATATGGGATGTAACTCAGGATCAGTACAGGATAAGTAATGTATGTACACAGTGACTCCACCAGCAGAATAGTGAGTACAGCTCTGGAGTATAATACAGGATGTAACTCAGGGTCAGTACAGGATAAGTAATGTATGTACACAGTGACTCCACCAGCAGAATAGTGAGTGCAGCTCTGCAGTATAATGCAGGATGTAACTCAGAAGCAGTACAGGATAAGTAATGTATGTACATAGTGACTCTACCAGCAGAATAGTGAGTGCAGCTCTGCGGTATAATACAGGCTGTAACTCAGGAGCAGTCCAGGATAAGTAATGTATGTACACAGTGACTCCACCAGCAGAATAGTGAGTGCAGCTCTGGAGTATAATACAGGATGTAACTCAGGAGCAGTCCAGGATAAGTAATGTATGTACACAGTGACTCCACCAGTAGAATAGTGAGTGCAGCTCTGGGGTATAATACAGGATGTAACTCAGGATCAGTAGAGGATAAGTAATGTATGTACACAGTGACTCCACCAGCAGAATAGTGAGTGCAGCTCTGGAGTATAATACAGGATGTAACTCAGGAGCAGTCCAGGATAAGTAATGTATGTACACAGTGACTCCACCAGTAGAATAGTGAGTGCAGCTCTGGGGTATAATACAGGATGTAACTCAGGATCAGTAGAGGATAAGTAATGTATGTACACAGTGACTCCACCAGCAGAATAGTGAGTGCAGCTCTGGAGTATAATACAGGATGTAACTCAGGATCAGTACAGGATAAGTAATGTATGTACACAGTGACTCCACCAGCAGAATAGTGAGTGCAGCTCTGGAGTATAATACAGGATGTAACTCAGGAACAGTACAGGATAAGTAATGTATGTACACAGTGACTCCACCAGCAGAATAGGGAGTGCAGCTCTGGAGTATAATACAGGATGTAACTCAGGATCAGTACAGGATAAGTAATGTATGTACACAGTGACTCCACCAGCAGAATAGTGAGTGCAGCTCTGGAGTATAATACAGGATGTAACTCAGGGGCAGTCCAGGATAAGTAATGTATGTACACAGTGACTCCACCAGCAGAATAGGGAGTGCAGCTCTGGAGTATAATACAGGATGTAACTCAGGAACAGTACAGGATAAGTAATGTATGTACACAGTGACTCCACCAGCAGAATAGGGAGTGCAGCTCTGGAGTATAATACAGGATGTAACTCAGGATCAGTACAGGATAAGTAATGTATGTACACAGTGACTCCACCAGCAGAATAGTGAGTGCAGCTCTGGGGTATAATACAGGATGTAACTCAGGATCAGTACAGGATAAGTAATGTATGTACACAGTGACTCCACCAGCAGAATAGTGAGTGCAGCTCTGGAGTATAATACAGGATGTAACTCAGGGGCAGTACGGGATAAGTAATGTAGCATTATATTCTTCCCCCATAGTGAATAACCAGCTCGCTGCACATTTGTATCACATTATTATGTCGCAGCCACCCGGCATGATTTGGTTTTTGGGGCGGGAAACAATTACTGTATAATTAGCATTATTGGGCATCATGTTACGGGGTCCTCGCATCTCGGGAATCCTATTTCACTGTGTTTACAAAATCACTAAACCCTGCGCTCTCCCATCAAATGGTTATATTCAATATGCGCCGTTCTCCAGTTATTGCAGATGCAGCGCCCCGTAGGGCGACTCTGTACACTGGGCATACGTTGAGGAGCGGGGAGGGTAAGATGCTGGCTTGTCATGGTGGCACTTACTAGGCTCCCTCCCGCAGGGACGCACGTAGCCTCGGCCAGGGCAGCGCTGGGCCTCTTCTGGACAGCCCTCGGATAGGGATGGCCAATATACATAGGAACAGGAGATAAGGTTGTCACGGGTGACGCCACCATCCCGTTACCCACCAGAATGACCCTTGGCAGTAAATAAGGGAGCCGCAGACAGAATTAAAGTAGCTCGGTCCCTGGGAACGGTCAGGGCCTGGCAGAACTATACTTGTAGAAAACTTGGTAGAAGGCACAAATACAAGAGACGGCCGTGCAGAGAAAACAGCAGATCGGAGGGGAGTGAGGAAGCACAGGATGACGGCCGTCCTGGGGGCCAAGTTATCGGACAGGAGCCGCTGCTAGGACAGGGGTAGGGTCACTCACAGACACGTGGGTCAGTACCTCTGCACAGGATGACGGCCGTCCTGGAGGCCAAGTTATCTGACCGCTGCTAGGACAGGGGTGGGGTCACTCACAGACACGTGGGTCAGTACCTCTGCACAGGATGACGGCCGTCCTGGGGGCCAAGTTATCGGACAGGAGCCGCTGCTAGGACAGGGGTAGGGTCAGTACCTCTGCACGGGGAGCTCGGCCTTTCCTGGGCACGCTCAGTCCCTCTCCTCCACGGTTCCTGGCTTAGGGAGCCGCTCCTCCTCTTCCTCCATCTCTTCACCACAGCAGGGATGAAGGTCCCCCATGTGCGGCACTTCACTCTCAACTGTGGGAGATAACAGAACTCCCTACCACCCCCAAATCCCTCCTACTTATAAACAGCATAGATCATGTGACCAGACAGATTGATACATTGTAGACATCTCCCAGCAACCTGCAGACATTAACCCCTCACATGCTGCAGCTGTGCAATACACATAAGAAGAGAGTAGACAGCTGCACAGCGCATCTACAGAAGACATGACATGTATGATACTATGGAGGGCAGCAACATAGACTTCGGGCCACTACACATGTATCGACTCCTCGGCCCCCTGGTTGTTTACCGCTTGTTGCCAGGGAAACGCACCGCCTCCTCCATGGACAGAGCGCCATGGCCAGACGGACGCAAACACCTTGAAATAAGATTCCTGAGATGGGTATAGCCTTCCACCTGCTGCCTTTGTGTCAGTATTCACTGCGGTGCTCGCATTCTATTGGATGATATACGGAGACAATAGGAGTTGTTTCCGCCCAATTGGTCAGGCAATTAGAATACAATGGAGTTTAATTAGCGGCAGGAAGAATCTCATTGTGTCTTTTCTGTTTCTCGCAGGTCGGTAATGGGCTTAGATAAGGAGGCGGACCTTGTGCACATGGAGGCGCGGACCGCGGACGGACGTGAGTACCGCGATGGAGCACAATGCACAATCATCAGCTTTTTAATACCTGAAATTTGCATTTTAATTGATCCACAGAAGGCGGTTTGTGCCTGACGGCCGACATCTGCGCGGGTTTTACACGTAGCACCGCTGCGCTCTCGCTGAGGGCTCATTCACACAACATGATCCCCGCGCCTCTCTCAGTCTTCTGGTGGTGGGGGGGGGGTTGCCCGTTTTATGCACACAAAACCCGCTGTCGGCCCCGTTTATGTCCTACGTAAATATGCAAGTAATACACGTATATTGTGCGTATTCACTGCCAAGCGACCGGCACGCATGGCGGTATTCAGCCTGCGGTCTTCATGCGCCTTCGTCCCAGTTTGGTGTGTGGTTAATTAGCTTTTGCACATGTAGAGTCCGCAGTTCATACGTATCCGCACACTACAAATGCTGCGCGTTTCCTCCGCCCCTCTGAGCGCGCCGGAACGGCTGGTTTCAGGCTGTAATGCTGCGGTTTTATTAGACGTCTGAATGAGCCCTAATTTATGCGCAGCAGTCATAAAGCACTGCAAGTCCCAGCAGTGAAGCCGGCAGGAAGGTCATTTGCTGCTCCATGAAGAGCGAAGCAGTTATAGGAGTAGCGAACACTTAAATGGTGCGTTCACCTTCACAACCCGTCTGGAACCCCTCCCAGCGCTTTGTGCACGCAGCCTCTCTGCAGAGCTCTGTGTCTCCATGGTTACAGCCATGTAGTCTGATCCTGCAGGCCTGACAACCGGCACACAGCAGATTGGGCTGATTCTGCCTCTAGAAGTGAACTATTTGTTTGCACGGACAGCGCCATTTTTTGTACAATGTGGACAATTTTACGGCGTGGATTTGAAATCCGTATTGGGAAATCCTCCACTCACAGGATCGGCCTGATGAATCGGACTAAATCCGTTTGCGGATCCGCCGCTGCTACAATCGCAAATACGCCCCAGAAATCCGTCTTCATTGTATCAATTTCTGCCGCTCCTCCCAGATCTTGGCACAGTTTAACCGCTTCATGACTGCATTAGGGTGACTACCCACTACAGCGTGTTTTTTTTTTCTCCAGGGGTCTATGGGACTTGTATTGTTAAAATCGCGATCGCGCAAAATTGCGATTTTGCGTGATCACAATTTTAACATTAAAAGTCCCATAGACCCCTGGAGAAAAAAAACGCTGCAAATTTCGCAGTGAAAAAGAAAAACTGTAGTGGGTAGTCACCCTTATGCAAATTATATATATATATACACGCAGTGCGCGTGCAGCGGGGGAGGGGGTTATATATACATGCAGCGGTGGAGGGGAGTTATATATACATGCAGTGCACGTGCAGCGGGGGAGGGGGGTTATATATACACGCAGTGCGCGTGCAGCGGGGGAGGGGGGTTATATATACACGCAGTGCGCGTGCAGCGGGGGAGGGGCTGTTTACACGGGACGGTTATTGATCAGAATTTGTTAAAAGTAACTAAATTGAGCGAATCGTCCCGTGAAAAGACAAATAAAGGGCTCACTTCTCTCCCTTCTCTCCCTTCTCTCGCTTCTCGTTATCAGTGATTTTAGGTCCGCAGAAAACCATCGCTGGATCGCGGGATTCTCGCACCCCGTTCGGCGTTACGCATGGAAGAATCTACGCTGAGCGAGAAGCCAGTGAGACGCCCGCGGTCCAGCGGTGAACCCTGCCGGTCTAAACGCTCATGATCTTAGCGGTGACCTCAGCGCTCTGCAGGCGTGTAAACGAGGCATTAGGAGACGTGTCCTCCCAAGACCAGCGGCTGCCAGTAGGTGGCGCCATCAGTCGGCACTTAAAGCTGACCGCAGGTCTAAACAGTCAGCCATGCCATTGGCTACCATCAAGCCCCGCCCTGGGCAACATCAGAAACCGCAATATGTTTACTGAAGTATTGCAGTATATGGTACAAGTGATCAAATAATCGCAAGTTCGAGTCCCCGTGGGAACGGCAAGAGGGGAAGAAAGAGATTCAATAATGTCCGAACAGTAAAAATAATGAAAAATATAGAAGTGTAACCCCTAAACCCCCCATAATGTTATCGGCGCAAATGTCGCAATGTTTAATCCGCACGTTGAAGAACAAACACACAACAGAATTGCGCAGCTTTTTGGTATCTCGGCTCCAAACGTTGAATAAAAGGTGAATAAAAAGACGCGTTTCCAAAAATGCTGATAGAAGCGGTGGCTCACCTGCAGACGGCGAGGCTCGAGGCGCCGCCGCCGCGACAAGTACAGCTCTGAATCTACGAATGTGGCGGCAGAAACGCTCTACGTTTTAGGGCCGGACTCACACGGCGTCTATCAGGGTTTTCACGCTGGCGATATACGCTGCGCCTCTGATGCGCGGGTTTACAATGCAGCGGCGCACATGGGCGTATTTCCGCAGTGTAAAAGCGCCCGGCGGCTGCATAGACATCTATGGGAGCCAATGACAGCTGCCGGAGAAGGGAGGGGGGAGGGAGTCTAGCAGCGGGAACGCTAAACTCCCACCCCCTTCCCTGCTCCTCTCCGCCCCTTGCTGACTGTTTGCAATGGGAGGGTAGGATGGATGGGGGCTAAGCTCTGCCGCACCCCCTCCAATTGCTGGCTGCGCCAAGGGTCAGGGAGGGGGCGGAGCATAGTACATTAGCTCCACCCCTGATCCGCCTCCTCCCTTTGCTGAGAGCAGTTTAGGGCGTATATGCGCACGTAAAAGCGCCAACAGCCGTGTGAATAAGCCCTAAGAATAGGGAAACATTTAAAACTATCCGTGTGTCATCCGTGTAGCCGCCCGTCTGGGCGGTACGGTGACCGCCATGAGAACTAAACCTCACCAAAAATGGCGCAATTACTTTATTTCTCCCCACCAACATTTTTATAGTTTGTTTCCAGTAGATTACAGGATTCCACCCCCCCCCCCCCCCCCCCCGACCGCGGCGTCAACCGGAAAATAAAACCATTATGGCCTGGGAAAGGCGGGATGAAAAAAACGGGGAAAATAAAAATAAAGTCTCTGGTCCTGGAGGAGTTCAAAGATGGCGGAGGAGGCGTATTCGGACGGCGCGGACTATTTGTAAAAAAACACATGGGCTGTGATGCGCGTGCAGAGCGTCCGTGTCGTATCGCTTCCCGCGGGCGAGAAGAGGCTGTGAGACGCGAACCCCGTAGTTTGTATGGCGTCATACGCAGGAGCGACGCGGAAAACAATTGCGCCGTGTTCTGACGGGCGCGGCGGCGCAGCACATTCTAGGAGCACGCGGTGCGATGCCAGGTCTGCCCTGCATACAGTGGGAGGTCCTCTGCTGCGGCTGATGGCGGCTGTCCACGATCGCGACTCCCGCGAGGCAGTTGTGACATAAAACCCCTCCCATCGGCAGGCGGCGGCGCCCGTGTGATGTCAGCCCGGCGCTGCGCCTGCGTTTCTGGGGCATCACCTTCTCTGCTACGAACAACCACACGGACCGCCGCTGTTTATTCTAGCGCTAACGAACCGTAAAACGTAGAGCGCGCCGGGCCGCCTCCTTCTGGGGGCGCAGGGGGTTATTTCTGCGCATCCGATGACTAGAATGGGCAAAAAAAATGCAAGGAACGGCGGCAGAACGGCGGCACATCGGTGGCAGAATGGCGACACAATGGTGGCAGAACGGCGGCACAACGGTGGCAGAATGGCAGCACAACGGAGGCACAACGGCGCGCTGACGTTTTTCACAAATCAGGTAATGTTTAGAAATCGCACACCTGAACGCGGTCGCCGATAAAGGGGCCGTCCGAGCGCAGCCCGACAGCACGCCCCAGAATCACACTGCACAGTTTACAGTCTGTTGCCATGGAGACGCACCACTCCGCACCGCCGCTGGAGACGCCGGACTCTGATGAAGACGCTGCGCAAATGTGCTTTCATTTTGTGTTTAGAAGAAATAAAAAAAGTTTGCAAAAAAAATCCACACCCTTTAGGAAAACTACTGATGTGGTGGCATCGCCCCCCGCAGACCGAGCACCAAACATGGCCAGAGACTAAAGTGTTAATGGTGGCAGCGCCCCCCGCAGGCCGAGCACCAAACATGGCCAGAGACTAAAGTGTTAATGGTGGCAGCGCCCCCCGCAGGCCGAGCACCAAACACGGCCAGAGACTAAAGTGTTAATGGTGGCAGCGCCCCCCGCAGGCCGAGCACCAAACATGGCCAGAGACTAAAGTGTTAATGGTGGCAGCGCCCCCCGCAGGCCGAGCACCAAACACGGCCAGAGACTAAAGTGTTAATGGTGGCAGCGCCCCCCGCAGGCCGAGCACCAAACACGGCCAGAGACTAAAGTGTTAATGGTGGCAGCGCCCCCCGCAGGCCGAGCACCAAACACGGCCAGAGACTAAAGTGTTAATGGTGGCAGCGCCCCCCGCAGGCCGAGCACCAAACAGGGCCAGAGACTAAAGTGTTAATGGTGGCAGCGCCCCCCGCAGGCCGAGCACCAAACAGGGCCAGAGACTAAAGTGTTAATGGTGGCAGCGCCCCCCGCAGGTCGAGCGCCAAACTGTTAATGACTTTTAAATGGTCCATTTTCACAGTTTTATACTGATTTCGGTGAAGACTGCGGGCGGCCGGAGCGTCTTCACAGCACTTAGAGATATGCTTTACAGCAGTGGCATGGGCCAGAGGATACTGCAAGGTGGAGAGGACTCATTCACTTCTATGGGAGTGTGCAGGGAGGGGGAGGTGGGGAGCTGTGACCATCTGCCATAGACTACTATAGTACAGTTTTGTGAGCAGGTTTGTTACCTCTACAGGGAGGGGAGGAGGTGAGCTGTGACTATTGTGAATGGTGGCTCCTGTGTTATCTACCGTGTTTCCCCAAAAATAAGGCAGTGTTATTAATTTTTGTTCAAAAAGGTTTAACTTTTTTACATGTATAGCTGCCTGGACACTATTTAAATTGACTTTTTAAATTAACTGTTAGGGCTTAATTTTGGAGTAGGGCTTATATTTCAAGCATCCTCAAAAAGCCTGAAAAATTATTTTGCATCCTCAAACATTCTAGAAAATCATGGTATGTCTTATTTTCAGGGAAACAGGGTGTATATATAAGTGTCACCTCTCAGTGTAATCCTGCCTGTACAGGGAGGGAAGGAGGTGAGCTGTGACTATTGTGAATGGTGGGTCCTGTGTTATCTATATATAGGTGTCTTCTCTTACTGTAATCCTGTCTGTACAGGGAGGGGAGGAGGTGAGCTGTGACACCACACTACTGTTCGGCTCTGTGGTCAGTATGCCGGGAGGGGAGGAGGTGAGCTGTGACACCACACTACTATTAGGCTCTGTGGTCAGTGTGCAGGAGGGGAGGAGGTGAGCTGTGACACCACACTACTAGTAGGCTCTGTGGTCAGTCTGCAGGGAGGGGAGGAGGTGAGCTGTGACACCATACTACTAGTAGGCTCTGTGGTCAGTCTACAGGGAGGGGAGGAGGTGAGCTGTGACACTACACTACTGTTAGGCTCTGTGATCAGTGAGAGGACTGCAGGATTTTAAGATTTTATCAAATATAGCTTTTGGCATCGTAACACATAGTTAAAAGCTGCTCAGCCCTCCGGCCCCGGGTGCGCAGTACAAGAAGCGGATGTTTCCGGGGGGCCATTTTCTGATGATGACACATGTGTTTTACATGAGTATATCCAGTAGTTTAGCGTTCACATCGCCTTTCTATTTGTATGCTAATTAGCCGCATTGTTTACCTGCCGCTGCACCAGAAGCTCACCTGAGCGCGCTGTAAGTCGCTGCTTAAAGCCGCCCACCGCAGACTTTCCTTTGGCTTTTTGCCTATTTGCATTTGGGATTTTCCGCCGTCTCTCTGGTGGTCGGGACGCGTGCGCCGCCCTACAAGCCACTTCTCTAAATATTTGCCTGGATTTCAGCTCAAGCGGCGGAGTTCTCCGGTCTGCTGAGGTGGAAAGGCTTAGCGCTCCGCCGCCGTGTGAGCATGAATATGGAGCAGAGCAGCATCAGGCGACCTCTAGCAGGCGGACGCCGCGGCGCTGGGTGTCGGACGCCGTTCATTATTCATCGGATAACACAGAGAGGTGAAGAACATAAAAGACGGGGAAAACGTGCAAAGTGGCGAGAGAACCAACGCAGACACACATACCTCCATACAACACGGCCCTTCACTGCCCAAATAATACCGCCATACAATGAGTAACCGCTCCATGCCACATGAAAATAATACCGCCATCTGGTGACTGGCTGAAGCCTGCATGTAGGGTGCAGGTGAAGCCACCATAAAGAGCGCACAGCCAAATATTCAGTCCACGGAGGTCCCTTCATTCTTCACCAGGCACAGTGCTGTACGTTCTATAGTGGCCACCCGCTGTACTGCTGCTTTGTTCCATCGAATGGAATGGGATTGGGTTGCAGTACCAGGCACAGCCACCACCAGACAGACGGAGCTGCGCCTGGCCAATAATAAAAGAGCCGCAGCACTGATCAGACGATTGGTATGGGTGATGTGAATCAAACAATGATAACCGACCCCGAGGATTCATCATGGGTACCAAAGACCCCATCCTCACCCTGTGCCCGCCCCATACCCGCTGCAGCAGCTCAGTCCGCACACATTTTAGGGATAAGTAGAAGCAGATCTGTTTTTTGGGGTTACAGTTCGGAGGGTGGAGAGGCTCCATTGTTGTGTTCCTCCGACCACTTCCTAGTGACCCGAGCGCGATGACATGGAGCGTTGTCCCCCGTTAAGATGGCGCTGTGGTTGGGGAAGACTTCCTGAAGATGTGGGTGCTGATGGTCAGCTGACCGGTCCCCTGTAGCTTTCACCAGTCAAGGATTGTGGCATGATGCCCAAAGCTCCCCGCACCGTAACACCGCCACCACCCACTGCTGAACCCCAGCGGTGCGCCCACAGGACACGGCTTCATGCTGCTTACACCAGGTACGGATCGGACAACCATATGGTTCAGGAAACGGGACTCCTCACTCCAGGCGACCTTCCCCTACGTGTCCACGGTCCATTCACATCTTTGCTGGGTCCAGAGAAACCCAGGAGCCTGCGGGCACCAACAATGTACCCGCGGTCAAAGTCACTCAAGTCACCACGTTACCCAATGACTGCCAGAGGGGGCAGCGCATCACCTGAGAGCACCATTACATGGTACCGCGATACTGATCACATGGTGTCACACGTAGAGGCATGGCCCACCCGCAGACCCCTCCACCTACCCCCCACACACAGACACCCCCACCCATCGCAACCCGCAGACCCTCCACCGCTTCCCACCCGCAGACGCCTCCACCTACCCCCCACCCGCAGACCCCCCACTGCTCCCCACCCGCAGACCCCTCCACCTCTTCTCACCCGCAGACCGCTCCCCACACGCAGATCCCCCACCACTCCCCACCCACAGACCCCTCCACCTCTTCTCACCCGCAGACCGCTCCCCACCAGCAGACCCCCCACCGCTCCCCACCCGCAGACCCACCACCTAACACCACCCGCAGACTCTCCACCGCTCCCCACCCGCAGATCCCCCCACTGCTCCCCACCCGCAGACCCCTCCACCTCTTCTCACCCGCAGACTGCTCCCCACCCGCAGATCCCCCACCGCTCCCCACCCGCAGACCCCTCCACCTCTTCTCACCCGCAGACTGCTCCCCACCCGCAGATCCCCCTTCGCTCCCCACCCGCTGACCCCTCCACCTCTTCTCACCCGCAGACCACTCCCCACCCGCAGATCCCCCCACTGCTCCCCACCTGCAGATCCCCCACCGCTCCCCACCCGCAGACCCCTCCACCTCTGCTCAACCGCAGACCGCTCCCCACCCACAGATCCCCCACCGCTCCCCACCCGCAGACCCCTCCACCTCTTCTCACCCATAGACCGCTCCCCACCTGCTGATCCACCCCACCGCTCCCCACCCGCAGACCCCCTCCACCTCTTCTCACCCGCAGACCGCTCCCCACCCGCAGACCCCTCCACCTCTTCTCACCCGCAGACCGCTCCCCACCCACAGACCCCCCACCGCTCCCCACCCACAGATCCCCCACCACTCCCCACCCGCAGACCCCCCACCGCTCCCCACCCACAGATCCCCCACCACTCCCCACCCACAGATCCCTCACCGCTCCCCACCCGCAGACCCCCCCACCGCTCTCCACCTGCTCCTCTTCCAGAGCTGACTGGTACTCCGGCTCCTCCATTTATTATTCATGGCCCCCACTGATCAGGATTCCTTTTGTTTTGTGTTCCCTTTGATGTTTCTTTCATCGTTTCTCGTCTTTGACTTTCATCGATGTCCTTCCTTCATGAATATGCGATGGGACTCGGGAGATGTGTCTGCGGGCGCCGCTCTCCTGCCGGACATGTATGATGAAGGCCGGAGATCAGACAATGGGCGCAGCTCCTCCTCACAGGTCGTTTATGTCACACGAATGATGGGGCGCCATCTAAACGGTGGACGGCTTCACCCGCCGGTGTCAGACTGGGGGTCCTGGGGCGGCAGATGACCCCCATCCAGGTATACAGAAGACGTCCCCTGTGGTCACATGGTGCAGGCGGGACGGATCACATCCACAAGAATCAGACCCCAGTGAGAAGTGACTGCGCCAAAGTCTGGACATTTAGGACGCACCATGCCTGGGACCCCTGGAGGGTCTTCTGGTACTCGGATCATTCTGGGGACCCCCCTCTCTTTAGTTAGTCCGTATTCACACATAACGCTCACGAGACGAGACGAGAGCCGGCGATGTGCCGGGCGTCTTATTCAGGTGGGATTCCCTCACTCAGCGATGCAGCAAGATGGTCTTATATTTGGCTGATATTGGGCGTGACTTCCTGCGGGACGTACAAATCGCATTGCGTGCCAAGTGCAAGTGTGACGCAGCGCAATTCTCAGCAATATCAGTATGCAGCAGGCAGCGCACACCGCGCTCACGGGGAGCCATGTGATTGTAAAATGCTTCGCACGCAGAAAATCGTTTGCAAACGCGGCATCAGTTTGAGTTTCCCGGAGTGACATCGCGCAAAGACTAATGTCAGACGGGCGAGCGTGATATCAGGCCGGGAAAGTGCGATGACCCGTTGGGAAACCTCACATCGCCATCGCGGGCGCCGTGTGATGGGCTTTCTGGCTCCATTGAAAACAAGGAAGCGAGGCGTCCCGAGGAAACACCCAGAGAGGCCGTGCCGCTATCCTTACTTTAACATGCCGACTCGGACGTCGCGGTGCCGCAGCTGCGTACTTTCATTAAGATTTAGAAAATGGCGCACAGTTAATACATTTGACACTTTTTGTCACGCCCGGGCCACACAACCTTTTTCTAGACCTTTTTCAAAACTGTCAGTCAGGTGTAAAAAGTGTCTAAGGCCTCCGTCACACAAGCCGGGCCCAAAGACCAACGCTCGCGTAAAGATCGAGTGAGCGGGCAATGATTTACACGCAGAAGACCCGAGCTTCATGGAACAGCCGCCCCAGGAGGGGAGAGCAGAATCCCCGCAAGGCCACGGGATTTCCCCATAGCAGGGAGA
This sequence comes from Eleutherodactylus coqui, assembly GCF_035609145.1. Taxonomy (NCBI): domain Eukaryota; kingdom Metazoa; phylum Chordata; class Amphibia; order Anura; family Eleutherodactylidae; genus Eleutherodactylus; species Eleutherodactylus coqui. The sequence goes on along the minus strand of NC_089840.1, from coordinate 301,724,419 downwards.
GAGGGAGTGGGCTATAGGTTACTCCCCCATAGCCTTGTTCTCTATCACTGCTTTAAGGACCCCTATGGGATATCTCAATAGCGGAGAGAGTGGGTGGGGCTATATGGCTTCACAAAGGGATTGCTGATAGTAAGGAGAGAAAGCGGAAATAAGGGGGATTTCCCCACAGCAGGGAGAGACTGAGCCGGGCTATGAGTTAATCCTCCATAGCCTCGCTCTCTCTCGCTGCTATGGGAAAATCCCCCATAGCTACGTAGCAGGTCCTGTCTTTGGTGTGCACCACGGAGCTACATGTGACATGCAGAAGGTCCTGTCTTTGTTGGTGCACACCACAGAACTGCATTTGACCTGTAGCAGGTCCTATGTTTGTTAGGTGCGCACTATGGAGCTACATGCGACATGCAGCAGGTCCTATCTTTGGTGCGCACCATGGAGCTACATGTGACATGTAGCACGTTCTATCTTTGTTAGGTGCGCACTACAGAGCTACATGGGACCTGCAGCAGGTCCTATCTTTGTTTGGTGCGCACCAAGGAGCTACATGTGACCTGCAGCAGGTCCTATCTTTGTTAGGTGCGCACTACAGAGCTACATGTGACCTGCAGCCAGTCCTGTCTTTGGTAAACACCACGGAGGTACATGTGACCTGCAGCAGGTCCTATCTTTCTTCGGTACGCACCACAGAGCTACATGTGACCTGCAGCAGGTCCTATCTTTGTTAGGTGCGCACCACGGAGCTACGTTTGACCTGCAGCAGGTCCTATCTTTGTTAGGTGCGCACCACGGAGCTACGTTTGACCTGCAGCAGGTCCTATCTTTGTTAGGTGCGCACCACAGAGATACGTGTGACCTGCAGCAGATCCTATCTTTGTTGGGTGCGCACCATGGAGCTACATGTGACCTGCAGCAGGTCCTATCTTTGTTAGGTGCGCACCACGGAGCTACGTTTGACCTGCAGTAGGTCCTATCTTTGTTAGGTGCGCACCACAGAGCTACATGTGTCCTGCAGCCGGTACTGTCTTTGTTAGGTGCGCACCATTGAGATGCATTTGACCTGCAGCAGGTCCTATCTTTGTTCGGTGCACACCACGGAGCAATATACGACCTGCAGCAGGTCCTATCTTTGTTAGGTGCGCACCACAGAGCTACGTGTGACCTGCAGCAGGTCCTATCTTTGTTAGGTGCGCACCACAGAGCTACATGTGACCTGCAGCAAGTTCTATCTTTGATGCGCACCGCGGAGCTAGATGTGACCTGCAGCAGGTCCTATCTTTGTTCGGTGCACACCACGGAGCAATATACGACCTGCAGCAGGTCCTATCTTTGTTAGGTGCGCACCACAGAGCTACGTGTGACCTGCAGCAGGTCCTATCTTTGTTAGGTGCGCACCACAGAGCTACATGTGACCTGCAGCAAGTTCTATCTTTGATGCGCACCGCGGAGCTAGATGTGACCTGCAGCAGGTCCTATCTTTGATGCGCACCATGGAGCTACATGTGACCTGCAGCAAGTTCTATCTTTGATGCGCACCATGGAGCTACATGTGACCTGCAGCAGGTCCTATCTTTGTTGGGTGCGCACCACAGAGCTACATGTGACCTGTAGAAAGTTCGGTTTTTGGTGCGCACCACGGAGCTACATGTGACCTGCAGCAGGTCCTATCTTTGGTACACACCACGGAGCTACATGTGACCTGCAGCAGGTCCTGTCTTTGTTAGGTGCGCACCACGGAGCTACATGTGACCTGCTGCAGGTTCTATCTTTGATGCGCACCATGGAGCTACGTGTGACCTGCAGCAGGTCCTATCTTTGTTATGTGCGCACCATGAAGCTATGTGTGACCTGCAGCAGGTCCTATCTTTGTTAGGTGCGCACAATTGAGATGCATTTGACCTGTAGCAGGTTCTATCTTTGTTCAGTACGCACCACAGAGCTACATGTGACCTGCAGCAGGTCCTATCTTTGTTAGGTGCACACCATGGAGCTACATGTGACCTGCAGCAGGTCCTATCCTTGTTAGGTGCGCACCATGGAGCTACATGTGACCTGGATCAGGTCTTATCTTTGTTTGGTGCACACCATGGAGCTGCATGTGATTTGCAGCAGGTCCTATCTTTGTTAGGTGCGCACCACGGAGCTACATTAGACCTGCAGCAGGTCTTATCTTTGTTTGGTGCGCACCACGGAGCTGCATGTGATTTGCAGCAGGTCCTATCTTTGTTAGGTGCGCACCATGGAGCTACATGTTACCTGCAGCAGGTCCTATCTTTGGTGTGTACCATGGAGCTACATGTTACCTGCAGCAGGTCCTATCTTTGTTGGTGCACACCACAGAACTATATTTGACCTGTAGCAGGTCCTATCTTTGTTGGTGCACACCACAGAACTACATTTGACCTGTAGCAGGTCCTATCTTTGTTAGGTGCGCACTATGGAGCTACATGCGACATGCAGCAGGTCCTTTTTTTTGTTAGATGCACACCATGGAGCTACATGTGACCTGCAGCAGGTCCTATCTTTGTTAGGTGCACGCCATGGAGCTACATGTGACCTGCAGCAGGTCCTATCTTTGTTAGGTGCACGCCATGGAGCTACATCTGACCTGCAGCAGGTCCTATCTTTGTTAGGTGCGCACCACAGAGCTACATGTGACCTGCAGCAGGTCCTATCTTTGTTAGGTGCACGCCATGGAGCTACATGTGACCTGCAGCAGGTCCTATCTTTGTTGGATGCGCACCATGGAGCTACATCTGACCTGCAGCAGGTCCTATCTTTGTTAGGTGCGCACCATGGAGCTACATGTGACCTGCAGCAGGTCCTATCTTTGTTGGGTGCGCACCATGGAGCTACATGTGACCTGCAGCAGGTCCTATCTTTGTTGGATGCGCACCATGGAGCTACATCTGACCTGCAGCAGGTCCTATCTTTGTTAGGTGCGCACCATGGAGCTACATGTGACCTGCAGCAGGTCTTATCTTTGTTAGGTGCACGCCATGGAGCTACATGTGACCTGCAGCAGGTCCTATCTTTGTTAGGTGCGCACCATGGAGCTACATGTGACCTGCAGCAGGTCTTATCTTTGTTAGGTGCGCACCACGGAGCTACATGTGACCTGCAGCAGGTCCTATCTTTGTTAGATGCACGCCATGGAGCTACATGTGACCTGCAGCAGGTCCTATCTTTGTTGGGTGCGCACCATGGAGCTACATGTGACCTGCAGCAGGTCCTATCTTTGTTAGGTGCGCACCATGGAGCTACTTGTGACCTGCAGCAGGTCTTATCTTTGTTAGGTGCGCACTACAGAGCTACATGTGACCTGCAGCAGGTCCTATCTTTGTTGGGTGCACACCATGGAGCTACATGTGACCTGCAGCAGGTCCTATCTTTGTTGGGTGCGCACCACAGAGCTATATGTGACCTGCAGCAGGTCCTATCTTTGTTGGGTGCACACCATGGAGCTACATGTGACCTGCAGCAGGTCCTATCTTTGTTGGGTGCACACCATGGAGCTACATGTGACCTGCAGCAGGTCCTATCTTTGTTGGGTGCGCACCACAGAGCTATATGTGACCTGCAGCAGGTCCTATCTTTGTTGGGTGCACACCATGGAGCTACATGTGACCTGCAGCAGGTCCTATCTTTGTTGGGTGCGCACCATGGAGCTACATGTGACCTGCAGCAGGTCCTATCTTTGTTAGGTGCGCACCATGGAGCTACATGTGACCTGCAGCAGGTCCTATCTTTGTTAGGTGCGCACTACAGAGCTACATGTGACCTGCAGCAGGTCCTATCTTTGTTGGGTGCGCACCACAGAGCTATATGTGACCTGCAGCAGGTCCTATCTTTGTTGGGTGCACACCATGGAGCTACATGTGACCTGCAGCAGGTCCTATCTTTGTTGGGTGCACACCATGGAGCTACATGTGACCTGCAGCAGGTCCTATCTTTGTTAGGTGCGCACCATGGAGCTACATGTGACCTGCAGCAGGTCTTATCTTTGTTAGGTGCACGCCATGGAGCTACATGTTACCTGCAGCAGGTCCTATCTTTGTTGGGTGCACACCATGGAGCTACATGTGACCTGCAGCAGGTCCTATCTTTGTTGGGTGCACACCATGGAGCTACATGTGACCTGCAGCAGGTCCTATCTTTGTTAGGTGCGCACCATGGAGCTACATGTGACCTGCAGCAGGTCTTATCTTTGTTAGGTGCGCACTACAGAGCTACATGTGACCTGCAGCAGGTCCTATCTTTGTTGGGTGCACACCATGGAGCTACATGTGACCTGCAGCAGGTCCTATCTTTGTTGGGTGCGCACCACAGAGCTATATGTGACCTGCAGCAGGTCCTATCTTTGTTGGGTGCACACCATGGAGCTACATGTGACCTGCAGCAGGTCCTATCTTTGTTGGGTGCACACCATGGAGCTACATGTGACCTGCAGCAGGTCCTATCTTTGTTGGGTGCGCACCACAGAGCTATATGTGACCTGCAGCAGGTCCTATCTTTGTTGGGTGCACACCATGGAGCTACATGTGACCTGCAGCAGGTCCTATCTTTGTTGGGTGCGCACCATGGAGCTACATGTGACCTGCAGCAGGTCCTATCTTTGTTAGGTGCGCACTACAGAGCTACATGTGACCTGCAGCAGGTCCTATCTTTGTTAGGTGCGCACCATGGAGCTACATGTGACCTGCAGCAGGTACTATCTTTGTTAGGTGCGCGCCATTTCGTGCACCTAACATTTTCTCATGTGAGTGCTTCTATCGGCACCTATTGGCTTCTATTAGAAGTGCATTCTGTGCGCTGCTAGAAGCGTGAAAAAGGCGCTCATCTGACCGAGGCCTGAGACACGCCGTAAATCTTGCATGCACGCCACATTGCATCTCATGACTCTTCTGGATGGATCGGACTCCCCCACCTGTAATCACTGTGATCCCCAACCAGTAAAGGGTTAAATGATTAAAGAGGTGGCACAGTTATTGCTTCTCGGTATGTAAATGGCGCTGACCGCTCGCCTGGAACGCGCCATTCAGGCAACTTATAAGCAGTTAAAGAAAAGAAATTGCTTCCTGTTAACATCTAAAGCCAGCGCCTCGATCCAAAGGCTAATTGTGTTCGGCTGATCGCTCGCAGCTCAGAGGCGCGCCTGACATTTAAACATAATCGGATAAAGCGCGCTTCTATCATTTCGTATGCATAAGATCTGAAAACAGGGCGGCTCTGGAGATCGGCGTGTGCCAGGCAGATGCAAGGGGCAATGCCGACACTGGAAACTACCAGGTCCCAGACCGGGCGCCCCTACTATGAGGCCCCCCGAGCCTGCTGCCTCAGGCGGCGGTCTGCAGGACCTCAGAGAAGTGGCCCCGGGTTGTCAGCCGGCCGGCAGTCATGTGTTACAAGTCATATTAATGGCTGATAAAAAGTAGTCAGCAAGTCGGCCAGACAGCAAACCCACAGGCATTTAACTCCTTCGGCATGTTGCTTCGACCCAGCAGCCACCACTGCTGGAGCCCACGTGTGACCCCTGACCTCCCCCTGGTGGCCGCACTGTGTAAAAGTCTTATTGCATCAAGTATGTGTTGGGTATCTTGTGTATCAGTAAGCAAGTGTGGATTGTTTTGCACCATTTCACTCCTCACCTCCAGCAGAGGGTGGTGACTGGCACCCCTGGTCCAAGGGACTTGTTATTTGTATAGCGCCAACTTATTCCACAGCGCTTTCAGGTAATTTCTAGAGATGAGCCGGCACCAAAATGCTCGGGTGCTCGTTACTCGAGATGAACTTTCCACGATGCTCGAGGGTTCGTTTCGAATAACGAACCCCATTGAAGTCAATGGGCGACCCGAGCATTTTTGTATTTCGCCGATGCTCGCTAAGGTTTTCATGTGTGAAAATCTGGGCAATTCAAGAAAGTGATGGGAACGACACAGCAACGGATAGGGCAGGCGAGGGGCTACATGTTGGGCTGCATCTCAAGTTCCCAGGTCCCACTATTAAGCCACAATACCGGCAAGAGTGCCCCCCCCCCAACAACTTTTACTTCTGAAAAGCCCTCATTAGCAATGCATACCTTAGCTAAGCACCACACTACCTCCAACAAAGCACAATCACTGCCTGCAGGACACTCCACTGCCACTTCTCCTGGGTAACATGCTGCCCAACCCCCCCGCACGACCCAGTGTCCACAGCGCACACCAAACTGTCCCTGCGCAGCCTTCAGCTGCCCTCATGCCACACCACCCTCATGTCTATTTATAAGTGCGTCTGCCATGAGGAGGAACCGCAGGCACACACTACAGAGGGTTGGCACGGCTAGGCAGCGACCCTCTTTAAAAGGGGCGGGGCGATAGCCCACAATGCTGTACAGAAGCAATGAGAAATATAATCCTGTGCCACCGCCATCTGGAGCTGCACACGTGGGCATAGCAATGGGGAATCCATGTGCCACACACTATTCATTCTGCCAAGGTGTCTGCATGCCCCAGTCAGACCGCAGTTTTTTATAAATAGTCACAGACAGGTACAACTCCGCAATGGGAATTCCGTGTGCACCCACAGCATGGGTGGCTCCCTGGAACCCACCGGCTGTACATAAATGTATCCCATTGCATTGCCCAACACAGCTGATGTAACGTCAGCTTTAATGCAGGTGGGCAAAAAATTAATTGGATTACACTGTAGGCGAGGGTCCCAAAAAATTGGTGTACCAACAGTACTAATGTACCTCAGAAAAATTGCCCATGCCCAACCAAGAGGGCAGGTGAAACCCATTAATCGCTTTGGTTAATGTGGCTTAATTGGTAACTAGGCGTGGAGGCAGCCCAGTTAAAATAAAAATTGGTTCAGGTGAAAGTTTAATGAGCATTGAAACGTATAAAAATTGTTTACAAAAATTATATGAGTGAGCCTTGTGGGCCTAAGAAAAATTGCCCGTTCGGCGTGATTACGTGAGGTTTCAGGAGGAGGAGCAGGAGGAGGAGGAGGAATATTATACACAGATTGATGAAGCTAAAAGGTCCCCGTTTTGGATGGTGATAGAGAACGATGCTTCCATCCGCGGGTGCAGCCTACGTATTGCTTACGTATCGCTGCTGTCTGCTGGTGGAGAAGAGAAGTCTGGGGAAATCCAGGCTTTGTTCATCTTGATGAGTGTAAGCCTGTCGGCACTGTCGGTTGACAGGCGGGTACGCTCATCTGTGATGATTCCCCCAGCCGCACTAAACACCCTCTCTGACAAGACGCTAGCCGCAGGACAAGCAAGCACCTCCAGGGCATACAGCGCTAGTTCAGGCCACGTGTCCAGCTTCGACACCCAGTAGTTGTAGGGGGCAGAGGCGTCACGGAGGACGGTCGTGCGATCGGCTACGTACTCCCTCACCATCCTTTTACAGTGCTCCCGCCGACTCAGCCTTGACTGGAGAGCGGTGACACAGTCTTGCTGGGGAGCTATAAAGCTGGCAAAGGCCTTGGAGAGTGTTCCCCTGCCTGCGCTGTACATGCTGCCTGATCTCCGCGCCTCCCCTGCTACCTGGCCCTCGGAACTGCGACTTCTGCCACTAGCGCTGTCGGATGGGAATTTTACCATCAGCTTGTCCGCCAGGGTCCTGTGGTATAGCATCACTCTCGAACCCCTTTCCTCTTCGGGTATGAGAGTGGGCAGGTTCTCCTTATAGCGTGGGTCGAGCAGTGTGTACACCCAGTAATCCGTAGTGGCCAGAATGCGTGTAACGCGAGGGTCACGAGAAAGGCATCCTAACATGAAGTCAGCCATGTGTGCCAGGGTACCTGTACGCAACACATGGCTGTCCTCACTAGGAAGATCACTTTCAGGATCATCCTCCTCCTCCTCCTCCGGCCATACACGCTGAAAGGATGACAGGCAAGCAGCATGGGTACCCTCAGCAGTGGGCCAAGCTGTCTCTTCCCCCTCCTCCTCATCTTCCTCCTCCTCCTCCTCCTCCTCAACGCGCTGAGATATAGACAGGAGGGTGCTCTGACTATCCAGCGACATACTGTCTTCCCCCGGCTCTGTTTCCGAGTGCAAAGCGTCTGCCTTTATGCTTTGCAGGGAACTTCTCAAGAGGCATAGCAGAGGAATGGTGACGCTAATGATTGCAGCATCGCCACTCACCATCTGGGTAGACTCCTCAAAGTTTCCAAGGACCTGGCAGATGTCTGCCAACCAGGCCCACTCTTCTGTAAATAATTGAGGAGGCTGACTCCCACTACGCCGCGCAAGTTGGAGTTGGTATTCCACTATAGCTCTACGCTGCTCATAGAGTCTGGCCAACATGTGGAGCGTAGAGTTCCACCATGTGGGCATGTCGTACAGCAGTCGGTGCATTGGCAGATGAAACCGATGTTGCAGGATGCGCAGGGTGGCAGCGTCCGTGTGGGACTTGCGGAAATGTGCGCAGAGCCGGTGCACCTTTCCGAGCAGGTCTGACAAGCATGGGTAGCTTTTCAGAAAGCGCTGAACCACCAAATTAAAGACGTGGGCCAGGCATGGCACGTGCGTGAGGCTGCCGAGCTGCAGAGCCACCACCAGGTTACGGCCGTTGTCACACACGACCATGCCCGGTTGGAGGCTCAGCGGCGCAAGCCAGCGGTCAGTCTGCTCTGTCAGACCCTGCAGCAGTTCGTGGGCCGTGTGCCTCTTCTCTCCTAAGCTGAGTAGTTTCAGCACGGCCTGCTGACGCTTGCCCACCGCTGTGCTGCCACGACGCGCGACACCGACTGCTGGCGACGTGCTGCTGCTGACACATCTTGATTGCGAGACAGAGGTTGCGTAGGAGGAGGAGGAGGGGGAGGAGGAGGGTGGTTTAGTGGAGGAAGCATACACCGCCGCAGATACCACCACCGAGCTGGTGCCCGCAATTCTGGGGGTGGGTAGGACGTGAGCGGTCCCAGGCTCTGACTCTGTCCCAGCCTCCACTAAATTCACCCAATGTGCCATCAGGGAGATATAGTGGCCCTGCCCGCCTGTGCTTGTCCACGTGTCTGTTGTTAAGTGGACCTTGGCAGTAACCGCGTTGGTGAGGGCGCGTACAATGTTGCGGGAGACGTGGTCGTGCAGGGCTGGGACGGCACATCGGGAAAAGTAGTGGCGACTGGGAACCGAATAGCGCGGGGCCGCCGCCGCCATCATACCTTTGAAAGCCTCCGTTTCCACAACCCTATACGGCAGCATCTCAAGGCTGATGAATTTGGCTATGTGCACGTTTAACGCTTGAGCGTGCGGGTGCGTGGCGGCGTACTTGCGCTTGCGCTCAAACACTTGCGCTAGCGACGGCTGGACGGTGCGCTGAGAGACATTGGTGGATGGGGCTGAGGTCAGCGGAGGTGAGGGTGTGGGTGCAGGCCAGGAGACGGTAGCGCCTGTGTCCTGAGAGGGGGGTTGGATCTCAGTGGCAGGTTGGGGCACAGGGGGAGAGGCAGTGGTGCAAACCGGAGGCGGTGAACGGCCTTCGTCCCACCTTGTGGGGTGCTTGGCCATCATATGTCTGCGCATGCTGGTGGTGGTGAGGCTGGTGATGGTGGCTCCCCGGCTGATCTTGGCACGACAAAGGTTGCACACCACTGTTCGTTGGTCGTCTGCACTCTCAGTGAAAAACTGCCACACCTTTGAGCACCTCGGCCTCTGCAGGGTGGCATGGTGCGAGGGGGCGCTTTGGGAAACAGTTGGTGGATTATTCGGTCTGGCCCTGCCTCTACCCCTGGCCACCGCACTGCCTCTTCCAACCTGCCCTGCTGCTGCCCTTGCCTCCCCCTCTGAAGACCTGTCCTCAGTAGGCGTTGCACACCAGGTGGGGTCAGTCACCTCATCGTCCAGCTGCTCTTCCTCCGAATCCTCTGTGCGCTCCTCCCTCGGACTTAATGCCCTTACTACTACCTCACTGATAGACAACTGTGTCTCATCGTCATCGTCCTCCTCACCCACTGAAAGCTCTTGAGACAGTTGCCGGAAGTCCCCAGCCTCATCCCCCGGACCCCGGGAACTTTCCAAAGGTTGGGCATCGGTCACGACAAACTGCTCCGGTGGGAGAGGAACGATTGCTGCCCAATCTGGGCAGGGGCCCGAGAACAGTTCCTGGGAGTCTGCCTGCTCCTCAGAATGTGTCATTGTAATGGAGTGAGGAGGCTGGGAGGAAGGAGGAGCAGCAGCCAGAGGATTCTGAGTTGCAGCTGTGGACGGCGTAGAACTCTGGGTGGTCGATAGATTGCTGGATGCACTTTCTGCCATCCACGACAGGACCTGCTCACACTGCTCATTTTCTAATAAAGGTCTCCCGCGTGGACCCATTAATTGTGAGATTAATCTGGGGACGCCAGAAACGTGCCTCTCTCCTAATCCCGCAGCAGTCGGCTGCGATACACCTGGATCAGGAGCTCGGCCTGTGCCCACACCCTGACTTGGGCCTCCGCGTCCTCGCCCGCGCCCACGTCCTCTAGGCCTACCCCTACCCCTCAGCATGCTGTATTACGAGTAGTGCAGAAACAGAACGCTGTAATTAAATGTGCCGCTTATTGGCCTGTGGTTGGAGGCTGACTTCGCTTACGGAACGCACAGCAGAGCCAGGAAAGAATTTTGCGCAAGCCTGTAGTGAGACGTAGGTGCGTATGACTGAGCTAGTGGAATTCACAGCGCAGAAGCAGTCAAGTGTCCAAAGGCCAGTAGTAGGCCTTAAGTATTTTGCTTCTATTTTTTTAAAGGCTGAGCTAATACAGTAGACAGATACTGTAAGCAGCGTATATATGTATACTGTTTCCCTCTGGACGGGATGACGGCGGTGATGTCACGGGCAACGCAGAGCCAGGAAAGAATTTTGCGCAAGCCTGCTGTAACACTTAGCTGCGTATTAATTAGGACTACTACCCCCAGCAGAGACGTAGTACACTCAAGACGGTCACAGGCAGCCCAAATATAGTATTTTTCCCAAATTTGTTTGAAAAAGCCCACTGCCTATATAGACAGTATACCTCTTTCCCTGTACCACTGTCCCTGCCTCACCACTACTGGCCCTATACTCTGTACAATGACTGCAGACTGAGGACGCAATGCTCTGCACGCCCGATATACAAAAAAAAAATGTGCAACACTGCTCACAGCAGCCTCAATAGTACTGCACACGGTCAGATGTGGCCCTAAGAAGGACCGTTGGGGTTCTTGAAGCCTACACTAACTCCTAACGCTCTCCCTATAGCAGCTCCGGCACCAGCAGCACTGTCCCTGATCTCTGTCAGAATGCATCTGTGGCGAGCCGCGGGAGGGGCCGATTTATATACTGGGGTGACACCTGATCTCGCCAGCCACTCACAGCAGGGGCGTGGTATAGGGCTTGAACGTCGCAGGGGGAAGTTGTAAGGCCTTCCCTGTCTTTCTATTGGCCAGAAAAGCGCGCTAACGTCTCAGAGATGAAAGTGAAAGTAACTCGAACATCGTGTGGTACTCGTCTCTAGTAACGAGCATCTCGAACACGCTAATACTCGAACGAGTATCAAGCTCGGACGAGTACGTTCGCTCATCTCTAGTAATTTCTTTATTACCCTCCAGCAAGCTGGGTGGTCATTTTATTGACCTCAGAAAGATGAGTCAACCTTGAGCCGCTACCTGAACCGTGCAGGGATTGAACTCACAACCTTCAGGTCAAGAGCTCACACGAGGCCCCAAAATCTGCAACAAGACCCCCAACTAATGGTAATGGTTTCTTGCTATGGAACAGAGGGAACTTTAGGACCCTCTGGGGATTTGTATACTGGTTGGGCTTCCAGAGCATATGGCAAACGGAACCATAGACCCCATTGACCCAATGCCGACCAGTGTAGCCTCCATGCGGGAGGTTTCCATTAAGTTTTCATTTCTGTACTGTGTGAATGTGCAGTCCCATGCAGAGGTATGTGGTGTACTGGGCAGTATAAGGTCCCTTACGGTGGTGGCAGCCTATGGGGACGGCTCCTGGCATCCATTACACCTATACGGCTGACTTGTAACCACCCGATTGTCATTATGTCTATTTTTGCATCAGCAACCTGACTGATCGCTCTTTCTACAGACTATAGTTTGCCTTCGACCGTTGGGAACAATCATGGTCTATATTCGAAAACAATGGCAGGCCAAAATGTTCAAAGTCGGCCATCAACTTCCAGGAGCGCGTCGGGATGGGCGGGGGTCTTGCTCTGCTGCCCCTCTGACATCTAATAAGCAGTCGTGAATGTCAGGCAGTTGGGTGACCCCCAAAGGACCTGCCATGGCAGCTGCATGTTGTACAGCCTCCCCAGACACGGAATAAGCTGAGGCAAGAAGGAGGAAACAGATTTACCGGATTGTTGTCACGAAGAGCCGCGCTTCGTTCTCTTTAGTGATATTAAAGTCATCAATTTCTCCAATTTTCAGTCCAGTATTGAATTACAGAGAACAATGTGCATAAAATACCACATAATGCAGACGGGTTGGATCTGGATCATAAGTCTGGAGGAGTAATGGCTCAGCTTGTGGAGAGCGCCATGAGGGTTCAGGGGGACTTGTGGGACATGCAATGCTCCCTGGGAAGAAAGCTTTTCAAATGAGTGATGGAATAATGCTACACAGCGCCACCTATTGGGGGAGCTTCCCCAACACAGCTGTCTGTACAGGAGTGGGTTTGCTGACATCCTTACATATATTACAACACCTGTTAAGTTGTCTATTCACCTACAGAGTATCTACCTGCCAGTAGGTGGCGCTGGGGAGGATTATTCCATCACTCATTTACATAGATAGAGACTAGAAATACACTGAAGGGGACGTCCGCCATTAGTGACCTGCTGTAAATCTCCAACCACTCTCCTATAGTGGTGGTCTATCATCGCTGACCCCCTCATACTTATCCAGACACATTTAGAAGAATATATATGTGACTTTGTGATCCAATTCTCAAGACAGATATCAGTGGGATGTAAGAATGTTATGATCCATCTGATGGGTTCAGTTCCTGGTAAAGCAGGGGCGTGTGCCAAGGGGGGAGGGACCGCTCAGGTCACGCCCCAAGCTGGTAAAAGCTCCGTATGGCGGAGACATACTACACTAATACCGCTCAGTACTAGTAGGCGGCTCCCAGCTCCGGCATGACTAAAACCAGGAATCTCCATCCAGACACCCCTCCCAACTGGTGCCGGACTGGAGGGCTGACACTCAGCTCTAGCATACTGCAGCCAGAAAGCTCCTCCCTCCGGACACTCCTCCTGACCGGTCCCGGACAAGAGGGCTGACGCTCTGGCATCGGTCGGGATATGGAGGAGGGCTGGGAGTTGCCTGTTAGTAGTGAGCGGTACTAGTGTAGTATGCAATCAGGAGCTTTACCAGCTTGGGACGTGACCTGGGCATTACCTCTAGGTGAGTTCAGCCAAACCATACTTCCGGTGGAGACATACTACACTAGTACCCAGATAGATTATACAGAAGCCACAATGCTGGATAGGCAAGACCATATGATTCCCATGTTGATGCTGTAATTGACTCCATGGTTGTTGGTGGCAAAAGGTGCAAAGAGTTGTCAATCATGTGGCTCCTCATAGACCTTTCTTTCTAATACAAATTATGGCTAGAAAGAACCATCAGGATGAGGCGACACCCAGAATCTCAAGCTCTGGAGTTGGGGGCCAAGAGTGTGATTCTGGGCCCAGAAGGGGGTGCCATGTTGTTTCTTGCCCGCCTTTATATGTCAATGCTGCTGATGTAAGGGGTGATCCTTAGGAAAAGCCAGTTCTAAGCACCTCCTTGAGGTTTTTATTAAGTGCCGTCTGGTTCTGGCCGCTCCCCAGTGTTCAATACTGTAATTTAGTGCAGCCTGCATTGCACTCAAGCGGATGATAAATGTGCACAAACTTCTGTTTAGCTGGAAGAAACTGGCAGCGTGTTTTGGATTTGCTATTTGGACATCTTAAACTTTCCTCTTTCAGCAACAATTGGAAACTATCCGTTCATCTCTCTGAAAAGATCAGATGAAATGTCAGGAAATTCATTACAATCTGGCAGAGCGAGCCGCGGCGACTCCACTGCTTTCTGCAGCCCCACACCTGTCAGCACTTCGCCGAGCCCTGATCAATCACTTGGAACATGTTCTGTGAGCATCCAGAGCGGGAGGCCTTCAAAGCTCTACCTCTGCGGGCAGCGCGGATATCAGGGATGGGGAGAAGGGGCGATTGGGAGGCCTCATTATCACATTTACTGCATTGGATTACAAAGTTTGGGGGAATAAAAAGTTTAAAAAGTTGAACTTTGAAGAAAATGTAAAAAAAGTTTTGGGAATTCAGTATCATTGGTTCCATCGCCCCAACGACTGAACCCACTGAAGATCATCTTGGCAATAAGGAACTGCCTGGCCGTCTCAAGCGCTCCTGCAGTTGGATCCTTCAGGGCCGTCCAGCAGGCCAGAAGCCAATCTGACTTTAGGAAAAGATTAAAAAAAAGCCAAAACATTAGCAAATCATCTTTTTGGCACCGTTCATCACTCAATAACCTAGAAATGCACCAAACTGCTTTTTAGACTGGCGGTTATCATCTTTTCTTGATAAAAGGAGGTCCATCAGCCGATCTCAAGTAGTCCTTCTTCAGCAGAGCGTCGTGGCACCTCTGGAAGTCATTGTAGGTCTGCTTCAGTGGATCCTCAAAGCCTGAGGGCTCCTTTACACGGATGTATTTGCAGGCCCAATATGCAGAGAATAGAGCCCCTCGATTTCAATGGCTTCGTTCCCATTTCCTGTTTTGCTTGCACATTTGTTACACATGCAAAAAGAATGGAACCCGTGCAGCAAAGGGCCCGTAGAAGTCTATGGGAGGTGGGCACATGCAATACAGCGCAGAACTGCAGGGAAAAGAACCCCTCTAGACCTCATTAGCCTGACAGCCTTCAGAGTCAGGGCGGGGTTGTGTTGCGCACCGTTAAACAGGTCTGCGTGCACAAAAAGTACAGTACAATATGCAGACACGCACAAAGCGTCCCATTCATAGCGCAAATGCGCATACGCCCGTGTGAAACCGTTGCACGTCTAAATATGCTTCTTTTCACTCCAGCCCTAGTGACCATTACCCATTCTCAACCAACCAGGGTCCACCAGCCGGTGGAGTATTCTCTCCACAAACCACCCAGACCGCTGATTACTTTGGAAAGGCCCAGTGTGTTGCATTTGAGAGCAGATAAGTGCGGTGGAGCAGCGCCGCTACAGGGAAGAGTTCGCAGTAGTTTGGCGGAGATGGGTCTACGAGCGGCGGAGCAGCCCCGCTACAGGGAAGAGGTCACAGTAGTTTGGCACAGATGGGTCTACGAGCGGCATAGTAGCCCCGCTACAGGGAAGAGGTCACAGTAGTTTGGCACAGATGGGTCTACGAGCAGTGGAGCAGCCCCGCTACAGGGAAGAGGTCACAGTAGTTTGGCGGAGATGGGTCTACGAGCGGCGGAGCAGCCCCGCTACAGGAAAGAGGTCACAGTAGTTTGGCACAGATGGGTCTACGAGCAGTGGAGCAGCCCGCTACAGGGAAGAGGTCACAGTAGTTTGGCGGAGATGGGTCTACGAGTGGCGGAGCAGCCTCTCTACAGGGAAGAGGTCGCAGTAGTTTGGCACAGAAGGGTCTACGAGCGGTGGAGCAGCCCGCTACAGGGAAGAGGTCACAGTAGTTTGGCGCAGATGGGTCTACGAGTGGCGGAGCAGCCTCGCTACAGGGAAGACGTCATAGTAGTTTGGCACAGATGGGTCTACGAGCGGCAGAGCAGCCTCGCTACAGGGAAGAGGTCACAGTAGTTTGGCGGAGATGGGTCTACGAGCGGCGGAGCAGCCCGCTACAGGGAAGAGGTCACAGTAGTTTGGCACAGATGGTTCTGCGAGCGGCGGAGCAGCCTCGCTACAGGGAAGAGGTCGTAGTAGTTTGGCGCAGATGGGTCTACGAGTGGCGGAGCAGCCTCGCTACAGGGAAGAGGTCACAGTAGTTTGGCGCAGATGGGTCTACGAGCGGTGGAGCAGCCCGCTACAGGGAAGAGGTCACAGTAGTTTGGCGCAGATGGGTCTACGAGCGATGGAGCAGCCCGCTACAGGGAAGAGGTCACAGTAGTTTGGCGCAGATGGGTCTACGAGCGGTGGAGTTCCCACTCCTTGTGTTCAATCCATCCATCATCAACTATTTGGACTTTTAGAAAACTGTTAACATTTAAGAAGACTTCGTTGGCAGAACCAATAACATCTGAGCGTTGTCAAAGCCTGCAGTGATTGGTGCGGTGGGGGCGGCGGGCACAAGGGCGAGTTCGCCAACACTACTAGGGAAAGGGCAGAACGAGTCCATGATGCTGGTCCTCCAGTCGGCGGTTTGCTCAGTTGCCATCTTGCTCTCGTTCCGTCTCCTTCGAGCACAATGTAGACTTTCCCGTTCTTTGAAGGTTGACGTCTGGGATAGTCACCGTTTCTGGCAGCCGGACCCCTCAGTGTTAAGTATTTAGGGCATCTCAGCTGGAAGTGGACCTCGTTCTTCAGCAGAAGGTCCTCCACATTGCCAAGGATAGCGCTGTGGGCATGGAGACACTGTGGCCCTTTGTGGGACTGCACTCCTCTCTAGTTCTGTCTGTTACAGTAGACAGTTTATGGTTACTGAAGGACTTGCGGTTGATATACACCGGGTTCCTGGGGAGAGTTAACAAACTGTTTTGTTGATGGACTATTGGACCACCAAAATCTCAGCAGAATCCAAGAGACTTTCACTATATAGCGGGAATCCTTAAGGCCAGACTGGCTGCTTGGGGCAGCATCGGGTAGGTCTGCTGACCAAATGCTTACAGCATACCCCAGGAGCTCCAGGGTTACAGTGTTGGGATGGCAGGAGTCTAATGAGAATTGGCATCAGCCACGTTCCAGTCTAGAGTGGTCCAAACCTTGCTGGAGACCTCCTAAATCAACTAGGACTACCACCACAATGGTGCAGACGGAGTATACTATGCTGCCACTGTAGTGGCCCGGAGGACCCTTTACCAAGTCCTGGGGCCCTCGTTACGAGCCATAAGGGGGATGTAGGAGGCACTCTGCAGGGGGGAAAACCCTGTGTGTCCTTTACGAAGGGTTAAAGCTAGTCTGCCTAGCAACCGTTCAATTCTAATTGGTGGAGGGGGGGGGGGGGGAGTTCTATAAAGCCCGGGAAGAGCCAGGCTGTGGTAGAGGAAGCAAGTCAGCTGGAAGGGGAGCGCAGCGTCGGAGAGCGGGTGTGTGCGAGGAGCTCGGAAAGACAGACCAGCGCGGACCCAACAGCGCCTAAGGAAGAGCCCAGTCTATTTCAACCCTGCTGGCAGTAACCAGAGACAGGGCAGACTCCGGAAGCTGGACGGAGAACAGCCAACGTCATCATGAGCTTTACCAGTCCCTGCGCAGCAAACAGTCACTGTGCCCTTCAGCAAGCCCACACAAGTTCCTCCATTCCTCCACAAATAACCACCCCATGCAACAACCAGATTACTTAGTCTGCAGTCTCATCCACCCGATAGAGCGAGAAAGTTAAGGAATCTAAACCTGCTGTTACGTGACTGCACAAAGTCTGCCGAAGGCCTCTACCGCTCGCTGAGATTGCCATTTTCTGTTTATTGGAAAGAGTCGATAAAAACTGCGCGCCTCTGGTTTTACAAAAGCTCTTTGGTCTGGACACTTTATTTCACTGTTACACCATACTCGGAGGCACTGGCGTCACGTTGAACTGTTACCCATTGCTGACATCAGTCATCTCTGTGTAATCCGTTGACTGCGCAGCCATCGTTCTACACAGAGCAGCCACCACCATGACTAGGCTTGAGTTAGAGAACCAACTTGAGTTACTTCTGCCCACTTCAGCCCGCTGCACCGCGATAACACCACGGCGTAGCGCAGGCTCGGCAGCCCCTTGGTGGTTCTGGACACATCCCACCCTTCTCCCAGGTCGTTAGTCTGTGGTAAGTTGTGGAGGGGCAGTGAGTGGATGGATTGTTCTGAGGCCCCCGGTACGCTGTGCTCCACTTGTGGGGTCTTTTGTTGGTTGGAGCTTTGGCTTCTAGCTACTATTCTGCACATGTGTCCAGGATGGGAGTCCGCACAGACATAACCCCCACCCTCTATTTCACATCCCCAGGACAACTCATAGGGAAACTAGTGACTGACACACCTAGGGGGCTGCAAAGCTGATAACTGCTTATTCTGCTTATTATGCTCCCTATCTGATGAGCGGCATCGGAGCCAGTGACATCCAGTCAATGCTCTGCACATGGGGGGGCTAATTAGGACGCTGCTTGTAACCAATAATCCTGAGATAGAGAAGAGAGCAGGGCGAGGTGCACATCTGTGGGATTGTGAGTGGGGTGCAATGTGTGCACAAGTGTACAAGGGCGGACGGGTGTGGCGCACCCAAGTGCAGGAGGGCGGAGAGATGCGTCCTACACAAGTGCAGGGGGGTGGAGGGGTGTGTCGCACACGAGGGCAGAGGGGTGTGTCATACAGAAGTGCACGGGGGCGGAGAGGTGTGTTGTACAGAAGTGTAGGAGGGCGGAGGGGTGTGTCATACAGAAGTGCAGGAGGGCGGAGGGGTGTGTTGTACAGAAGTGTAGGAGGGCGGAGGTGTTTGTCGCACAGAAGTGCACAAGGGCGGAGGGGTGTGTCGTACAGAGGTGTACGAGGGCGGAGGGGTGTGTCGTACAGAAGTGCACAAGGGCGGAGGGGTGTGTCGTACACAAGTGTACGAGGGTGGAGGGGTGTGTCGTACAGAAGTGCACGAGGGTGGAGGGGTGTGTCGTACAGAAGTGCACAAGGGCGGAGGGGTGTGTCGTACACAAGTGTACGAGGGTGGAGGGGTGTGTCGTACAGAAGTGCACGAGGGTGGAGGGGTGTGTCGTACAGAAGTGCATGAGGGCTGAGGGGTGTGTTGTACAGAAATGCAAGAGGGCTGAGGGGTGTGTTGTACAGAAGTGCACGAGGGTGGAGGGGTGTGTCGTACAGAAGTGCACGAGGGTGGAGGGGTGTGTCGTACAGAAGTGTACGAGGGTGGAGGGGTGTGTCGTACAGAAGTGCACAAGGGTGGAGGGGTGTGTCGTACAGAAGTGCACGAGAGTGGAGGGGTGTGTCATACAGAAGTGTACGAGGGCGTAGGGGTGTGTCGTACAGAGGTGTAGGAGGGCGGAGGTGTGTGTCACACACGAGGGCTGAGGGGTGTGTCGTACAGAAGTGCACAAGGGCGGAGGGGTGTGTCGTACAGAAGTGTACGAGGGCGTAGGGGTGTGTCGTACAGAGGTGTAGGAGGGCGGAGGTGTGTGTCGCACACGAGGGCGGAGGGGTGTGTCGTACAGAAGTGCACAAGGGCGGAGGGGTGTGTCGTGCAGAAGTGCATGAGGGCTGAGGGGTGTGTCGTGCAGAAGTGCATGAGGGCTGAGGGGTGTGTCGTACAGAAGTGCATGAGGGCTGAGGGATGTGTCGTACAGAAGTGCATGAGGGCTGAGGGGTGTGTCGTACAGAAGTGCATGAGGGCTGAGGGGTGTGTCGTACAGAAGTGCACGAGGGTGGAGGGGTGTGTCGTACAGAAGTGCACGAGGGTGGAGGGGTGTGTCGTACAGAAGTGCACGAGGGTGGAGGGGTGTGTCGTACAGAAGTGTACGAGGGTGGAGGGGTGTGTCGTACAGAAGTGCACGAGGGTGGAGGGGTGTGTCGTACAGAAGTGCACGAGAGTGGAGGGGTGTGTCGTACAGAAGTGTACGAGGGCGTAGGGGTGTGTCGTACAGAGGTGTAGGAGGGCGGAGGTGTGTGTCGCACACGAGGGTGGAGGGGTGTGTCGTACAGAAGTGTAGGAGGGCGGAGGGGTGTGTCGTACAGAAGTGCACAAGGGCGGAGGGGTGTGTCGTACAGAAGTGCATAAGGGCTGAGGGGTGTGTCGTACAGAAGTGCATGAGGGCTGAGGGGTGTGTCGTACAGAAGTGCATGAGGGCTGAGGGGTGTGTCGTACAGAAGTGTACAAGGGCGGAGGGGTGTGTCGTACAGAAGTGTACGAGGGTGGAGGGGTGTGTCGTACAGAAGTGCACGAGGGTGGAGGGGTGTGTCGTACAGAAGTGCACGAGGGTGGAGGGGTGTGTCGTACAGAAGTGTACGAGGGCGGAGGGGTGTGTCGGACAGAAGTGTAGGAGGGCGGAGGGGTGTGTCGTACAGACGTGCACGAGGGCGGAGGGGTGTGTTGTACAGAAGTGTAGGAGGGCTGAGGGGTGTGTCATACAGAGGTGTAGGAGGGCGGAGGTGTTTGTCGCACAGAAGTGCACGAGGGCGGAGGGGTGTGTCGTACAGAAGTGTACGAGGGTGGAGGGGTGTGTCGTACAGAAGTGCACGAGGGTGGAGGGGTGTGTCGTACAGAAGTGCAAGAGGGCTGAGGGGTGTGCCGTACAGAAGTGCACAAGGGCGGAGGGGTGTGTCGTACAGAAGTGCACAAGGGCGGAGGGGTGTGTCGTACAGAAGTGCACGAGGGTGGAGGGGTGTGTCGTACAGAAGTGCACTAGGGTGGAGGGGTGTGTCGTACAGAAGTGCACGAGGGTGGATGGGTGTGTCGTACAGAAGTGCACGAGGGTGGAGGGGTGTGTCGTACAGAAGTGCACGAGGGCGGAGGGGTGTGTCGTACAGAAGTGTACGAGGGCGGAGGGGTGTGTCGGACAGAAGTGTAGGAGGGCGGAGGGGTGTGTCGTACAGACGTGCAGGAGGGCGGAGGGGTGTGTTGTACAGAAGTGTAGGAGGGCTGAGGGGTGTGTCGTACAGAGGTGTAGGAGGGCGGAGGTGTTTGTCGCACAGAAGTGCACGAGGGCGGAGGGGTGTGTCGTACAGAAGTGTACGAGGGCAGAGGGGTGTGTCGTACAGAAGTGTACGAGGGCAGAGGGGTGTGTCGTACAGAAGTGTACGAGGGCAGAGGGGTGTGTCGTACAGAAGTGCACGAGGGCAGAGGGGTGTGTCGTACAGAGGTGTAGGAGGGCAGAGGGGTGTGTCGTACAGAGGTGTAGGAGGGCAGAGGGGTGTGTCGTACAGAGGTGTAGGAGGGCGGAGGTGTGTGTCGCACAGAAGTGCACGAGGGCGGAGGGGTGTGTCGTACAGAAGTGTACGAGGGCAGAGGGGTATGTCGTACAGAGGTGTAGGAGGGCAGAGGGGTGTGTCGTACAGAAGTGTACGAGGGCAGAGGGGTGTTTCATACAGAAGTGTACGAGGGCAGAGGGGTGTGCTGTACACATCTGCAGTGCGGTGTTTTACATTACCAAGCTGCACTATTCCATCCCCATAAACACGAACCCTTTATGACCCTCCAGACATCGATAGCGCTCAGATCTGGAATTGGTTTTGGCGCCGCCGTTGTCTGAGCTTCATCTTTGCGGTTTTAGAACGATTCATACGATTATTGCCGATGAGACCCCGGTCTGTAATTAACACGGCGCTTACAGGATGATGACGGCTCCAAGCCGCGGGATACGGGACTCATCGCTGCAGGTCTGGTGATGAATGTGTGACCGTGCGCCGTCTGACCCAAAATGGAGGACGGCGTCTCGTAATCCATGCAAATAAATGTAACCCTTTTAGAGGTTAATATAAAATAATCGCACTTCACAGAGATGTAGCAGAGCTGAAAGTGCTGCTGACCGGCACTGATTCAGGCATAGTGATAAAGGGGGATTCCCAGCACTAAATACACGCTGAATGAGCCCCTTATCAGAGCCCCACTATTAGATCCCTCTGCCCCCTTTATTAGACCCCTCCAGACCCATTTATCAGTCCCCCCCCCCCCCGACCCTCTTTATCAGAGCCCCCATCTCTCTTTATCAGAGCCCTCGGCGCCTCTTATCAGAGCCCACCACTGCCTTCATCAGAGCCCCTCTATCAGAGCCCCCTGGCCCCTTTTATTAGAGGGGTCCGCCCCCTTTATCAGAGCCCTCGACCCCCTTTATCAGAGCCCCCATCTCTCTTTATCAGAGCCCTCGGCCCTTCTTATCAGAGCCCACCACTGTCTTCATCAGAGCCCCTCTATTAGAGCCCCCTGGCCCTATTTATTAGAGCCCACTGACCCCCTTTATCAGAGCCCCCCGGCCCCCCTTTATCCGAGCCCCCTGGCCCCCCTTATCAGAGCCTCCTGGCCCCCTTTATTAGAGGGGTCCGCCCCCTTTATCACATCCCCCATCTCCCTTTATCAGACCCCTCGGCCCCCTTTATCAGAGCCCCCTACCCCCTATATCAGAGCCCCTCTATTAGGGCCCCTGGTCCCCTTTATTAGACCCCCCCGGCCCCCTTTATCAGAGCCCCCATCCCTCTTTATCAGACCCCTCGGCCCCTCTTATCAGAGCCCACCACCGTCTTCATCAGAGCCCCTCTATTAGAACCCCCTGACCCCCTTTATCAGAGCCCCCAGACCCTCTTTATTAGAGCCCCCCGGCCCTCTTTATCAGAGCCCCCCAACTCTCTACTAGAGCCCCCTGCCCCCTTTATTAGAGCCCCTGGCCCTCTCACGATTGGTGCTTCCCTGTACGGTAATTGCCCCCCCCATAAAATCACGTGACCAGATATTCCTGCAGAACCATTTTATTACCCAATGGGATCTACGCCACTCGCTGGGGGTCTAATAACGGGGTGGTCGGTGGGTACAGTATATAATTCTGAGAATGACGGGAGCGGGGGGCCGCGATACTCGGCATATGGGGTCTCCAGGTTTTGTGGAAGGGTTACAAATTTGACCTTTGCAAAGAGCTAAGAGGGAGAGGAGAGTCCCCTATAACTCCTTAATAGTAGGCGCTGGCCAGCAGGAGGGCGGGACTTGTTGCTCGGAGCCACCAATCAGAGTGCATCTTTCTCCTCTCAGACTGCTCTGGAAGCATGAAAGCTGCGCTGTGATTGGCTGCTGAAGTACTGCCCCCTGCGGGAGCTCAAGGTTGGAACTCTTTAAATGTGAACCAACAAAACCTTGAGCCCCGCGGAGAAGCCCGTGCGGCGCTCCTGGCGCTCCTCCAGGGATTTGGCGCCTTTCTATATGAGACGCTGCGGAGCTTCTCTGTCTTGTAATTAACAGCAGTCACTATAAGTGGCGCCCTGAGTTCTGCGCCGCGGCTTCTCACGGATGTTGTCCACACTCGGCCCATTGGGTCTGAAGGCTGATGCGCTGGTCCGTAACTCATTGGGTTGTATAAGGGTCTTGTGCAGATGGTAGATGGCGCCTGGGCGGTGGCACACGAGGGGCTGAGGTGCTGAATTACGGAGCCATCTGCCCTCCATAATCTGCTGCGCTATTCTGTCTGGTAAAGTGCCAAAAATGAACCGAAAACAGCTGAATTCTACCTAAAGCGGTGCCGCCTCTTGTCCCTTGCAGGGTCCCATCTACACACCATAGCTGGCATGTCAGATGGGACCCCCGGACAGAATTTATAGACGGGTCCCAAAGGAATGGTTTTCTGGGCTGCAGGAATGATGGGACCAATGAGGGCGGAGTCAGACTACACAAGGCGTGTTTGTTGTCAGCTAGTCGCTAAGCTTATGGCTGACAGTCGGTGACCACTGAGTCCGGGGCGTGTGTCTGCAGTGCAATGTGGGGGTGGACTAGTCAGTGCGCCGCTCACTGCGGAGACCGGAGGGACGATGGGGATAAGGCCGCCTCGCACAAGTGTATATGAACTGCGTATAGGCATGTGATGTATGCGCGTATAATACGCGGTACATCGCAGCGATTCACATTTATTTCCGCCGTCCCGCTCGCATTAGCGGATTGTCATTACGGATAATACGTGAGTAACAAAGATGTTCTACTTTATCGCATATTACTCGCCATAAAGCGCCATTGTTCTCTCTGGGTGCGTACAGAACGCTGTCCTCGCGGAATTACATTGTGAATACGTGGCGTTTACACAGAACATCGCTCAGCGGCACAGCGGGAAACCTAAAAAGGCAAAACAGGAAGCCTGCGCATGACAGCGAGCGCGAAATACCGACAGCGAGCGCAAAGAAAAGACAGCGAGCGCGAAGAAAAGACAGCGAGCGCGAAGTGCCGTCAGCGAGCGCAAAAAAGTCAGCAAGCGCGAAATACCGACAGCGAGCGCAAAATACCGACAGCGAGCGCAAAATAGCGACAGCGAGCGCAAAATACCGACAGCGAGTACAAAGAAAAGACAGTGAGCGCAAAGTGCCGTCAGCGAGCGCAAAAAAAGTCGGCGAGCGCGAAATACCGGCAGCGAGCGCAAAATGCCGACAGCGAACACGAAAACCGACAGTGAGCGCGAAAAACCAACAGTGAGCGCGAGATACCGACAGCGAGCGCAAAATGCCGTCAGCGAGCGCAAAAAAAGTCAGCAAGCGCAAAATACCGACAGCGAGCGCAAAATACCGACAGCGAGCGCAAAATACCGACAGTGAGCGCGAGAAGCCGACAGTGAGCGCGAGAAGCCGACAGTGAGCGTGAAATGCCGTCAGCGAGAGCGAAATGCCGTCAACGAGCGCGAAATGCCGTCAGCGAGCGTGAAATACCGACAGCGAGCGCGAAATACCGACAGCGAGCGCAAAGAAAAGACAGCGAGCGCGAAGTGCCGTCAGCGAGCGCAAAAAGTCAGCGAGCGCGAAATACCGACAGAGAGCGCAAATACCAACAGCGAGCGCAAAATACCGACAGCGAGCGCAAAATACCGACAGCGAGCCCGAAAAACCGACAGCGAGTGCGAAAAACCGACAGCAAGCGCGTGAAGCCGTCAGCGAGCGCGAAAAACCAACAGTAAGCATGGGAAGCCGACAGCGAGCGCGAAATACCGACAGTGAGTGTGAAATACCGACAGCGAGCGCAAAATACCGTCAGCGAGCCCGAAAAACCGACAGCGAGTGCGAAAAACCGTCAGCAAGCGCGTGAAGCCGTCAGCGAGCGCGAAAAACCAACAGTGAGCATGGGAAGCCGACAGCGAGCGCGAAATACCGACAGTGAGTGTGAAATACCGACAGCGAGCGCAAAATACCGTCAGCGAGCGCGAGAAGCCGACAGCGAGCGCAAAATACCGACAGTGAGTGTGAAATACCGCAGCGAGCGCAAAATACTGTCAGCGAGCGCGAGAAGCCGACAGCGAGCGCAAAATACCGACAGCGAGCGCAAAGAAAAGACAGCGAGCGCGAAATGCTGACAGCGAGCGCGAAATACCGACAGCGAGTGCAAAAAAAACGACAGCGAGCGAAATACCGACAGTGAGCGCGAAATACCGACAGTGAGCGCAGAATAATGAAAGCAAGAAACGGGTGGCAAAAAAACAAAAGTGTGTGTGAGACACGAAGTTGTGCACGGGCAACATGCATGGCGAAACGAGGCCACACCACGGTAACCTGGCACAGCGCTCTACTGCACACCCGTGTGAACCACCCGTCCCGGGCGCGGCGCGTCACAAATAAACACTCTGATTCTGGGACAAAGTTCCGCCCGGGTCCCTGAGGGCGGCTATATCACCTGCCGCCCGTCCTCTGCGCCATTGTCCGTCTGCCGGTTTCCGGGCCCCGTCTTAGTCTATCAAGATGGCTGTTGCAGTCTTCGATGACCCAATGCGCACTGGCGTTGGGTTGGACTACTGATACGCTACAGCTGCTCTCTGATTGGTCAGCGTTTCTCACATGATCAGCACTGGCCAATAAGATTAGAGTGAGGTGGCTCAGACTACTGCTGCATAGTGTGAAGACTCAGGTGAGTCAGAGGGCAGCGGCATCGAGAACCTACGCCCCTCCGGCCCCGGAGACAACATGGTCCGGCACCGCATCGGGGCGCTACAAAAATAGTGAAAATGAGCAAAACCTTTAAGACTCCTTGGAAATGAAAGTCCAGGAATGTAAGGCGCCCCCACTGCCACGCAGAAGACCGCTGCTCATGTGCGGAGGGGACTGTGGACCCTCAGGTAGCGGGTCTGGCTGCGGTTACTGGGCTGCATTGGAATAGCCCGCTACCTAAATTAATCACAATGTGCGCTACTTAATATGTCGCCGTCATGGTGGAGGCGGAGCCTAATGTTCTGTTCATCCCTCTTCCAACAGACGCTCATTATATAACCTGCAGGATCCAAGAATGTGCAGAGACCACCCGCAGCGGCCCCTTCTCCCGCTTCATCGATACCAACTCCTTGGTGGTACAAGACCAATACGTCTTCATTCAGGTAAGAGGGGGTCATCAGCAGGGACCCCCCAGGAGACCCCTGTACTCAGCTATCCGTGCGTCTCCTCGCGCCTCGCCTGCAGATACTGCGAGACACTTCAGTTTTACACCTTCTGTATTTCTAGATGAAATGTTCTCACCCAGGAAAGAGCTGGCATATAGAGGTGGGCGGAGCGGCGGACCCCCGGGACAGACGGGGTGAGGAGGTTGTGCTGGAATCTGCGGCTACAATCCGCGCCGCATGTCCGTTTCCGCACGGATTTTGTGCAGATGCTTTCTGCAGCTAGCGGGCGACACTTTACGGCTGCTGTAAATGCGGCGGGTATCCTGATATCCCTTGGGGTCCCGTAGACTTCTCCCCCGGCCTCTCATGACCTGCTGCCAGCTTCAGCGCCCGCCTTTGGTCAGTCCTATTCCTATTGGATACTGTGAGATGTATTCGCAGGCGACCACACGCTGGGGGAGTACAAGTAGCGTCCAGTGATGTCGTTCTCTGGGGGTCCCGGGGGGCTTCACATCTTCCTACTATACTTTCTTAAGACATCCTCTCAAGAAGTTCCTACAGATCGGATAAAGGAGTTTATATGCATTTTCTTTCAAAAGTGGTCTTTCTGGCCATTTTGTAGTATCCTGGGTTCACATTCTTACGTGAAGAGAAGCCCCTCCCACTGGACTCTGCAATTGCCCCTCCCACTGGACTTCACTATCGGTTCAACTGATAGATTTGAGGTTCCAGAGCTCCAAGTGAGAGGTAAGTCCTTTCACTGTATAAGAGGACACCGGCCACCTCCCTGCCATTCTCCTCAGTCCCCTACAGCCACAGCTCTCTCTGCTAGCACACATCAGCCTCTTCAGGGGCCAGGACGCATTGCTGGTGGCCACTTACCAGTGCTGCAGGTCACCTACCGGTGGGTGTATCACTCTGCAGAATCCTCTGGGGAGGGTCCTGCCAAATCCATCTAGGAGTCCCAGAAGGCTGATGTTACTGGCTGTACTCCAGGGGACATATAATGTGTTGATGTTACTGGCCGCACTCTGGGGGACATATAATGTGTTGGAGATGTTACTGGCTGCACTCTGGGGGACATATAATGTGTTGGAGATGTTACTGGCCGCACACTGGGAGACATATAATGTGTTGGAGATGTTACTGGCTGCACTCTGAAGGACATATAATGTGTTATAGATGTTACTGGCTGCACTCTGGGGGACATATAATGTGTTGGAGATGTTACTGGCTGCACTCTGGGGGACATATAATGTGTTGGAGATGTTACTGACTGCACTCTGGGGGACATATAATGTGTTGGAGATCTTACTGGCTGCACTCTGGGGGACATATAATGTATTGGAGATGTTACTGGCCGCACTCTGGGGGACATATAATGGGTTGGAGATGTTACTGGCTGCACTCTGGGGGACATATAATGTGTTGGAGATGTTACTGGCTGCACTCTGGAGGACATATAATGTGTTGGACCTGTTACTGGCCGCACTCTGGGGGACATATAATGTGTTGGAGATGTTACTGGCCGCACACTGGGAGACATATAATGTGTTGGAGATGTTACTGGCTGCACTCTGAAGTACATATAATGTGTTATAGATGTTACTGGCTGCACTCTGGGGGACATATAATGTGTTGGAGATGTTACTGGCTGCACTCTGGGGGACATATAATGTGTTGGAGATGTTACTGACTGCACTCTGGGGGACATATAATGTGTTGGAGATCTTACTGGCTGCACTCTGGGGGACATATAATGTATTGGAGATGTTACTGGCCGCACTCTGGGGGACATATAATGGGTTGGAGATGTTACTGGCTGCACTCTGGGGGACATATAATGTGTTGGAGATGTTACTGGCCGCACTCTGGGGGACATATAATGTGTTGGAGATGTTACTGGCTGCACTCTGGGGGACATATAATGTGTTGGAGATGTTACTGGCTGCACTCTGGGGACATATAATGGGTTGGAGATGTTACTGGCTGCACTCTGGGGGACATATAATGTGTTGGAGATGTTACTGGCCGCACTCTGGAGGACATATAATGTGTTGGAGATGTTACTGGCCGCACTCTGGGGGACATATAATGTGTTGGAGATGTTACTGGCCGCACTCTGGGGGACATATAATGTGTTGGAGATGTTACTGGCTGCACTCTGGAGGACATATAATGTGTTGGAGATGTTACTGGCCGCACTCTGGGGGACATACAATGTGTTGGAGATGTTACTGGCTGCACTCTGGGGGACATATAATGTGTTGGAGATGTTACTGGCTGCACTCTGGGGGACATATAATGTGTTGGAGATGTTACTGGCTGCACTCTGGGGGACATATAATGTGTTGTAGATGTTACTGGCTGCACTCTGAGGGACATATAATGTGTTGGAGATGTTACTGGCTGCACTCTGGGGGACATATAATGTGTTGGAGATGTTACTGGCTGCACTCTGGGGGACATATAATGTGTTGGAGATGTTACTGGCTGCACTCTGGGGGACATATAATGTGTTGGAGATGTTACTGGCTGCACTCTGGGGGACATATAATGTGTTGGAGATGTTACTGGCTGCACTCTGGGGGACATATAATGTGTTGGAGATGTTACTGGCCGCACTCTGGGGGACGTATAATGTGTTGGAGATGTTACTGGCCGCACTCTGGGGGACATATAATGTGTTGGAGATGTTACTGGCCGCAATCTGGGGAACATATAATGTGTTGGAGATGTTACTGGCCGCACTCTGGGGGACATATAATGTGTTGTAGATGTTACTGGCCGCACTCTGGGGGACATATAATGTGTTGGAGATGTTACTGGCTGCACTCTGGGGGACATATAATGTGTTGGAGATGTTACTGGCCGCACTCTGGGGAACATATAATGTGTTGGAGATGTTACTGGCCGCACTCTGGGGGACATATAATGTGTTGTAGATGTTACTGGCCGCACTCTGGGGGACATATAATGTGTTGGAGATGTTACTGGCTGCACTCTGGGGGACATATAATGTGTTGGAGATGTTACTGGCTGCACTCTGGGGGACATATAATGTGTTGGACATGTTACTGGCTGCACTCTGGGGGACCTATAATGTGTTGGACCTGTTACTGGCCGCACTCTGGGGGACATGTAATGTGTTGGAGATGTTACTGGCCGCACTCTGGGGGACATATAATGTGTTGGAGATGTTACTGGCCGCACTCTGGGGGACATATAATGTGTTGGAGATGTTACTGGCTGCACTCTGGGGGACATATAATGTGTTGGAGATGTTACTGGCTGCACTCTGGGGGACATATGATGTGTTGGAGATGTTACTGGCCGCACTCTGGGGGACATATAATGTGTTGGACCTGTTACTGGCCGCACTCTGGGGGACATGTAATGTGTTGGAGATGTTACTGGCCGCACTCTGGGGGACATATAATGTGTTGGAGATGTTACTGGCCGCACTCTGGGGGACATATAATGTGTTGGAGATGTTACTGGCTGCACTCTGGGGGACATATAATGTGTTGGAGATGTTACTGGCCGCACTCTGGGGGACATATAATGTGTTGGAGATGTTACTGGCCGCACTCTGGGGGACATATAATGTGTTGGAGATGTTACTGGCTGCACTCTGGGGGACATATAATGTGTTGTAGATGTTACTGGCCGCACTCTGGGGGACATATAATGTGTTGGAGATGTTACTGGCCGCACTCTGGGGGACATATAATGTGTTGGAGATGTTACTGGCTGCACTCTGGGGGACATGTAATGTGTTGGAGATGTTACTGGCCGCACTCTGAGGGACATGTAATGTGTTGGACCTGTTACTGGCCGCACTCTGGGGGACATATAATGTGTTGGACCTGTTACTGGCCGCACTCTGGGGGACATGTAATGTGTTGGAGATGTTAGTGGCCGCACTCTGGGGGACATATAATGTGTTGGAGATGTTACTGGCCGCACTCTGGGGGACATATAATGTGTTGGAGATGTTACTGGCCGCACTCTGGAGGACATATAATGTGTTGGAGATGTTACTGGCCGCACTCTGGGGGACATATAATGTGTTGGAGATGTTACTGGCCGCACTCTGGGGGACATATAATGTGTTGGAGATGTTACTGGCCGCACTCTGGGGGACATATAATGTGTTGTAGATGTTACTGGCCGCACTCTGGGGGACATATAATGTGTTGGAGATGTTACTGGCCGCACTCTGGGGGACATATAATGTGTTGGAGATGTTACTGGCTGCACTCTGGGGGACATGTAATGTGTTGGAGATGTTACTGGCCGCACTCTGGGGGACATGTAATGTGTTGGACCTGTTACTGGCTGCACTCTGGGGGACATATAATGTGTTGGAGATGTTACTGGCCGCACTCTGGGGGACATATAATGTGTTGGACCTGTTACTGGCCGCACTCTGGGGGACATATAATGTGTTGGAGATGTTACTGGCCGCACTCTTAGGGACATATAATATGTTGGAGATGTTATTGGCCGCACTCTGGGGGACATATAATGTGTTGGATATGTTACTGGCTGCTCTCTGGGGGGGACATATAATGTGTTGGAGATGTTACTGGCCGCACTCTGCGGGACATATAATGTGTTGGAGATGTTACTGGCTGCACTCTGGGGGACATATAATGTGTTGGAGATGTTACTGGCCGCACTCTGGGGGACATATAATGTGTTGGAGATGTTACTGGCCGCACTCTGGGGGACATATAATGTGTTGGAGATGTTACTGGCTGCACTCTGGGGGACATATAATGTGTTGGAGATGTTACTGGCCGCACTCTGGGGGACATATAATGTGTTGGAGATGTTACTGGCTGCACTCTGGGGGACATAGTGTGTTGTAGATGTTACTGGCCGCACTCTGGGGGACATATAATGTGTTGGAGATGTTACTGGCCGCACTCTGGGGGACATATAATGTGTTGGAGATGTTACTGGCTGCACTCTGGGGGACATGTAATGTGTTGGAGATGTTACTGGCCGCACTCTGGGGGACATGTAATGTGTTGGACCTGTTACTGGCCGCACTCTGGGGGACATATAATGTGTTGGACCTGTTACTGGCCGCACTCTGGGGGACATATAATGTGTTGGACCTGTTACTGGCCGCACTCTGGGGGACATATAATGTGTTGGAGATGTTACTGGCCGCACTCTGAGGGACATATAATATGTTGGAGATGTTACTGGCCGCACTCTGGGGGACATATAATGTGTTGGAGATGTTACTGGCTGCTCTCTGGGGGGGACATATAATGTGTTGGAGATGTTACTGGCCGCACTCTGCGGGACATATAATGTGTTGGAGATGTTACTGGCTGCTCTCTGGGGGGGACATATAATGTGTTGGACCTGTTACTGGCCGCACTCTGGGGGACATATAATGTGTTGGAGATGTTACTGGCTGCTCTCTGGGGGGGACATATAATGTGTTGGACCTGTTACTGGCCGCACTCTGGGGGACATATTATGTGTTGGAGATGTTACTGGCTTCTCTCTGGGGGGGACATATAATGTGTTGGAGATGTTACTGGCCGCACTCTGGGGGACATATAATGTGTTGGAGATGTTACTGGCCGCACTCTGGGGGACATATAATGTGTTGGAGATGTTACTGGCTGCACTCTGGGGGACATATAATGTGTTGTAGATGTTACTGGCCGCACTCTGGGGGACATATAATGTGTTGGAGATGTTACTGGCCGCACTCTGGGGGACATATAATGTGTTGGAGATGTTACTGGCTGCACTCTGGGGGACATGTAATGTGTTGGAGATGTTACTGGCTGCACTCTGGGGGACATATAATGTGTTGGAGATGTTACTGGCTGCACTCTGGGGGACATATAATGTGTTGGAGATGTTACTGGCCGCACTCTGGGGTACATATAATGTGTTGGAGATGTTACTGGCTGCAGTCTGGGGGGGACATATAATGTGTTGGAGATGTTACTGGCTGCACTCTGGGGGACATATAATGTGTTGGAGATGTTACTGGCCGCACTCTGGGGTACATATAATGTGTTGGAGATGTTACTGGCTGCAGTCTGGGGGGGACATATAATGTGTTGGAGATGTTACTGGCTGCTCTCTGGGGGACATATAATGTGTTGGAGATGTTACTGTTTTCATTGCAGAGGAAAAGTTTTGTTGTTGGTAAATTTGTAGTTTTTTGGACCCTTTTTGGGGACAGTAAAATAACATTTCCATCTCTGATTCTTCCGGCTATTATACGGCGTTGCGCAGGTGCGATAAGTGCCCCCATATTGCCATCGTCCGCTGATGAGTTTTTGTGTTTATTTGCTGAACTGGATCTTTTCTCTTAAATGTTTTTGTGACTTTTTACATGAAATGTCCACCGAATACCGCAGAGCAAATCCACAGCGTCAGTTAATAACCCGCAGTACTTGTGAGCTGCTGGATGAACCACAGAGCCCAGCAACGTTCACCTCCTTCAGCAGTGCAGAACCGGGGATAGGGGGGGGGGGGAGGAATAAACAGCAACTCCCGTAACAAGTCCCCGCAGTGAGGAGACAAATGCAAAGAAATCCCAAACAACCACCAACTTCCATCTGACACAACACGGTGGCTCGTGCTACGCCGGGACAGCTGCCAGCAGACCGTTGGAGGCGGGGCCGAGTAGGCGGAGCTACAGGAGGGACATGCCGGTCTGGGTGCCGATGGGTGACCGAGCCCTCTCCCTGTTATCTGCTAACATGCTGTAGTTGGGGCTGATTGTGGCATGTAAGGGGTTAAGCTGGCAGTTAGAGCCGGAGCCGGGCCGTCAGCAGAGCCACCGCCGTAACAGGGATAAGCTTATTAGTGGCGTCAGTAAGAAGCAGTTTTGGCCGTGCCTGGGGTTTAGGGACTGTAGGTCACAGATGAGACCCCCGTGATCGCCTCCTGGGGGCGCCTGATATTGGAGGCGGAGCTTGTAGATCTGCTGCACAAGTCAACCAGAGAGAAACAACGAAACTCATCGCAGAAGGAAGTCGCCGACCTAAAATGCTGAATGTTCTTATTTTAGAAGTCGGTTCAGTTTTTGTTCTTTTACTTGAAGTCAGAAAACAAATCGGATTTTCTGATATTTTGGGGGTTTTAGTTTTTTTCTCCAAAGCGCCGGTGTTCAGCCTGGAAGCCGCAGCGATCAAAGTGCAGAAGCGGGAGGCGACCTTCTGTTCCCGCGGTTTACACCGCTGAGTGTCTGCTCTTTCATCCCACTGCTGCCATCAGTGATCACCGCCGTCTCGTTCCCAGGTGGGGAGGGGGGCGCTCTGCTGACGCCCTACTGACGCCCCCGTCCTCAGGGAGACCTCTCACCGGGGAAGAGAATGGATGCCAGTGATGCTTTATTCATTGAGCGGGGCCGAGTGTGGACGACCAGAGGGGCCGATCTCCCGAATATTCAGGCGCCACAGAACTTCCTGCCATTGGAATGGAAACTGCTACAAAATCTGCTGATGTGGAATTCGTCATCCTTTTCTGTCAGTATGTAGCAGAGGGCAACCTTGTATCTGGGGGGTCGACGGAACTGCGCACAGCATGTCTCCCGGGGACCAGGACGTGTTCTCCGCTGCTCAGTGACACAAGTTTTGCGCTCTTTTGCCCGCTGGAGTCTTTCTGTTTCTCTTAGACACAATGGCGCTGGAACTGGTCGTCTGCTGTTATACCATCCGTGCGGAGGAACGGCGAGTTGTGCGTTCGGACACGTTAGTTGGAGCTCCAGCGATGTATTCAGCTGACTGTGCAGCCTGTTGGTCAGAACAATTCCTGACATCCTCCTCCGACCCCTTTCAGTGATGAGTTGTTTCCGTCCGCAGGATCCCCTTTCGCTGGATATTTTCCTCGATCGCGCCATTCTCTGTATACTCTCCACACGGTTATATGAGAAACCCCCCCGCGGTTGGCGGTGCGACCCCCGCTAGTCTAGCACCAATGACCGGCCTTGTTGGAAGTCGCTCCGATCGCTGGATCTTCCATCTATTGTGGATTCACACTGAGACTGATCCGTGGAAAACTTGTCATTGATTTTATGCCGCACTGCGGGGTCACGGGGAGAATTACCATACAGGGAAGAGCCAGGGGGCTCTAATAAAGGGTCGGGAGCTGTAATGTAGGACCATGGGGGCTAAGAATGACCCAGCATCTCTGACTGCAGCCGGTTATAACCCCAGTGGACAAATAGTGTTGTCGATAGAAGCCAAGGATTGGTAATGGGTAGGTATCAATTGCAGTATCAGGGAGCAGGTAGGTAATGTAGTCAGGATGTAGCCAGGGGTCGGTAAGAGGTAGGTATCTCTTACAGTAGCAGTGAGAAGGTAGGTAATGTAGTCAGGATGTAGCCAGTGGTCGGTAAGAGGTAGGTATCTCTTACAGTAGCAGGGAGCAGGTAGGTAGCGTGGTCAGGATGTAGCCAGGGGTCGGTAAGAGGTAGCACCAATCATCTAGAGAGGAGCGGTTCTAGCAGAGCTAGACTGAAGGCAGAGAGACCGATAATCTCGCAGGATGGGAGGCGCCGGGAGCCGTTTATACTGGGCAATCAGGAGCAGGAGATCAGCAGGGATCAGCAGGGATCAGCAGGGGAGCTCTCCAGCTCTCTGTACGGCTCAGCAGGAAGGCCACCGCCTGGAGCCCAGGAGCTCCTGGAACCGATTGTGGGATCTGCCTTGTGTATAAAGAGTAACTGTATCCCTCCGGCCAGCACAATTATATATATATATGTTTCAGGAGCAGGCTCAGCTGAGGTTGTCCACCGGTGCCGTCCTGGGGCCGGTGGTGGTTGTGAACCCTCGCTGTGTCCTGGGCCCCCGCTCACAGGTTAGGAGCGCAGGCGTGGTCGTGTGTCACACTGTAGCATCCTATTAATACCGGCATGTATTCTCTGTCGACCAAACAAATAATGAGGAGAGAGCAGAGGTTTAATTTACGACACCTCCGGAATGGCGCGGCGAGGTGCTGAGTCGTCTTTTGATTGATTGAATAATTAGACCGTCTCTGCAGACAGACTGTTGTTTCTGTGACAGATCCTCGCTGTTTGGTAGGCGCCAACCGCAGAGCGTCCCTGTTTGGTTTCCCTCGTGGAGGCGCGATATCGGGTGATAATTGGTTTTCCGCGCCGTATTGTTCATTTTGCCACTTAATATTCATCTGTTCCTAAACCGCGCGGTCCGACCGACTCCGCCGCGCCCGCTCTGCTCTGCATCTCCAGTAAATTGTCATTTGATACAATTGCCCACAATTCTTGGACGTTCTCAACGGAATCGGCGAATAACGTCTGCGAGGAAAAGATGAGCAACTTCAGACAAAACCCCAAATCCCAGCCGCCCGTCAGACTACCGAGAGGTCCTGCGGGGGGCGACCTCGTGTGGGGCCAACCGCTCAGCTCTAGACTGATCTGTTGGATAAGCGGCGCCCCTCCGAGTCCCCGCCTGAGTCCTGCCCTCTAGTGGAGAGCAGGAGATCAACTGGCGAAGGGCAGAACACCTGCTTAGATGAACTTTATTGGCAACGCGTTTCACACCGACTCCCTTTATAAGCCGTGAACAACAAACAGAAAAGACAAACTTCTAAGCGGTTTGAGGCGGCTGCTCTCCTTCCCTCCAGCGGTCCTTCTACTGGCTGCAGCCCCCCGGCGGGGACTCATATGGAGATGCCCGCAACCGCCAGCTGAGGGCGCTCCACCCAGTGGAATGCCATCCTGCGAGCTTAACCCGCATCAGAGGTGGCCCCGCTTCCGTGGCAGTTCTGCCCATCAGAGCGCTGTCTTTATTAGACGGGCCTACAAGCGGGCGCCGCTCTCTTCTTGGACTGCAGGTTTGGAGGATGTTGGTGCTTTTTTTAGCAAAATTAAAATTAAATTTTCTCTTTGAAATACATGAAAAAAAACTATTAAAAATGTACATAATATAAAGTCTAAACGGAATGACCCCTTTATTAGTGCCCCCTGCCCTTTAATAGAACTTCTGTCCCAGTTTTAGAGCCCCATGCCCATTAGCGCCCCCAACCAATTATAGATCCTCGGGTCCTTTATTAGGGAGAAGTTTTCTGTGGATCAGTCTCAGTGTGAATCCACATTAAATGGAAGATCCAGCGATCGGAGCGACTTCCAACGAGGCCGGTGATCGGTGCTGGATTAGCCGGGGTCTCACCGCCAACCGCGGGGGGGTCTCATGTAACGGTGTGGAGAGTATACAGAGAATGGCGCGATCGAGGAAAACATCCAGCGGATGGAAACCACTCATCAGTGAAAGGGGTCGGAGGAGGATGTCAGGAATCGTTCTGACCAACAGGCTGCACAGTCAGCTGAATACAACGCTGGAGCTCCAACTAACGTGTCTGAACGCACAACTCGCCGTTCCTCCGCACGGATGGGCTATAAGTGACGATGTAAGTGATTTCACCAGGGAATAAGGATGAAGGAAGAACGGGTCTGCGGACGATGGGAGACGCATATGATGGCGGACTGCTGGCTGCATGTCCAGCGCCAATGTGCAGGGATATCTCATCCCTGAAATCATAACATGTAGTTTCATCGAGGTCGGCATGAAGAAACTCTTGTTTTATCCGTGTTCTGGGGATTTATCTTTGCACTGCGGTCCGTCTTTACACGTATGATACAAGACGTGTGTGTGGATACATGTATAATACAGGACGTGTGTGTGGATACATGTATGATACAAGACGTGTGCGTGGATACATGTATAATACAGGACGTGTGCATGGATACATATATGATACAAGACGTGTGCGTGGATACATGTATGATACAGGGCGTGTGCGAGGATACATGTATGATACAAGACGTGTGCGTGGATACAAGTATGATACAGGACGTGTGTGTGGATACATGTATAATACAGGACGTGTGCGTGGATACATGTATGATACAGGGCGTGTGCGAGGATACATGTATGATACAAGACGTGTGCGTGGATACAGGTATGATACAAGACGTGTGCGTGGATACAGGTATGATACAGGACGTGTGTGTGGATACATGTATAATACAGGACGTGTGTGTGGATACATGTATAATACAAGACGTGTGCATGGATACAAGTATGATACAGGACGTGTGTGTAGATACATGTATAATACAGGACGTGTGCGTGGATACATGTATGATACAAGACGTGTGCGTGGATACATGTATGATACAGGGCGTGTGCGAGGATACATGTATGATACAGGGCGTGTGCGAGGATACATGTATGATACAAGACGTGTGTGTGTGGATACATGTATGATGCAAGATGTGCGTGTGTGGATACATGTATGATGCAAGACGTGCGTGTGTGGATACATGTATGATACAAGACGTGTGCATGGATACATGTATGATACAAGACGTGTGCGTGGATACATGTATGATACAAGACGTGTGCGTGGATACATGTATGATACAAGACGTGTGCGTGGATACATGTATGATACAAGACGTGTGCGTGGATACATGTATGATACAGGACGTGTGCAATGATACATGTATGATACAAGACGTGTGCAATGATACATGTGTGATACAAGACGTGTGCGTGGATACATGTATGATACAAGACGTGTGCGTGGATACATGTATGATACAAGACGTGTGCGTGGATACATGTATGATACAAGACGTGTGCGTGGATACATGTATGATACAAGACGTGTGTGTGGATACATGTATGATACAAGACGTGTGCGTGGATACATGTATGATACAGGACGTGTGCAATGATACATGTATGATACAAGACGTGTGCGTGGATACATGTATGATACAAGACGTGTGCGTGGATACATGTATGATACAAGACGTGTGCGTGGATACATGTATGATACAAGACGTGTGCGTGGATACATGTATGATACAAGACGTATGCGTGGATACATGTATGATACAGGACGTGTGCAATGATACATGTATGATACAAGACGTGTGCGTGGATACATGTATGATACAAGACGTGTGCATGGATACATGTATGATACAAGACGTGTGTGTGTGTGGATACATGTATGATACACACATCTCTGGGCAGATTCCGTGCCAGAATGTTTGAAGGCTGCATGTGGTGATCACGTTCTTCGTAGAGGTCTTTGCTCCTCTTGCGACTAGAGATGAGCGAGCGTACTCGTTAAGGGAAATTACTTGAGCGAGTATCGCTATTTTCGAGTAGATGCCTGCTTGTCTGAAAAGATCCGGGGGCCGGTGGGGTGAGAGAGAGATCTGATCCCCCCCCCCCCCGGTCTCCCCCGCCCCCCGAATCTTTTTGGGCAAGCAGGCATGTACCTGAAAATGGCGATACTCACTTGAGTTTCTGTCCTCACCGAGTACACTCGCTCATCTCTAGCCGCGACAGATCATAAAAGGCGGAAATTGTAAATGTGTCACCCAGCAAGGTGTTGAGGATCATCCGACCGACCGGCGCACAACTAAAAGAGGGAGGAGCCAAAAAAGACGCAGGGAAAATAACGGGAAAATGACAACAAGTGGTGAAAACTGAACATTGAAAATGACAATATGACAGCCGCCACGTCCAGGAAGGCCCCGCCCAAAGGCCCCGCCCAAAGGCCCCGCCCAAATACCAAGAATCACTTCGGGAAGCAAAAACGGCCGCTACAATGTGCGCGGGTTCAATCATTGGGCAAAAGAAAGTTTAAATCCCCCCCTTTTGCCAGATCTATAATAAAAATCCAATCATAAAAAATACATATTTGGTATCGCCGCGTCCGCAAAAGTCCGATCTATCAAAGTAGCGCATTATTTACCGCGCACGGTGAACGACGTCCGAAAAAAAATAAAGAGCGACAGAAATGCACTTTTTCAGTCACCCTGTCTCCCATAAAAAACACAATAAAAAGCGATGAAAAAGTTGTATGTATTCCGGATTAGAACTAACGTAAACTACAGGACGTCCCGCAGAAAATGAGCCGCCGCTCAACTATGTCAACGGAAAAATAAAAATGTTATTGCGAGTACAAGATGGCTGCAGAAAATCATAAAAAAATGTATTTAAAAAAAAAAATAGTAAAAACAGCAAAGTTTGGCATCGCGGTAATCAGACCGGCCCAGAGAATAAAGGTGTCCGGGCGTTTTTGTTGCAGTTTGTGCGCCGTAGAAACCAGACGCGCTGAAAGATGGCGGAATGTTGTTTTTGTTTTTTTTTACTGCACTTAGAATTTTTAAAAAGTTTTTCAGTCCATTATATGATACTTTATGTAGCACCAGTGAAAAACACAACTCGTCCCGCAAAACACAACGCGCAGAAGGCGGCGGCGATGGAGAAATAAAGGAGTTACGTGTCATTAAGGGGTTAAAATTAAAAACAAAAATCCTAAACATCCCCCAATTCTCTGACACGTGTCTGACAGTCTTCGCCTCCCGCGTCCCGAGCGCCACCTTCTTGAAGACTTCTTGAGGTCTCGGTTTCCTTCTTCCCACTCCTTAAGGGGTTGCAGTTAGGCTCCTCAGTATTTTGGAGCTCGACAACCCCTTAAGGTGTCTCTTAATAACCAAGCGCCAGGCGTTTTGTGGCGGCAGTGCGGCGGCGCACTCAGCGTCTTCCGCGCTTCTCCTTTTTTTTCTTTTTTAATTCTGAGAAGCCGCGATTCTTCGGAGAAATCAATCCCCACAATTTATTTTTAACTTCTAACTCCTTCGCTGCCATTGATTTCATCTCTGCGATCAATGGCTGGAAGAACAACTCATCAGAAGTGCGCTGGCCTGATCCAAAGACGCCATCCAGCCGAACATTAAGAGCTTATTAGAAAACGAAGATGTTTAATGATGAGTCTGACCAGATGAGGAGATCCCGGACCCCGAGGGCTGGGAGGAGTCCTGATGGACGCTCTCACTATATTCTCCGGGATGCTCTGGGACACCTTCCAGCGGCTGGTAAAATATGAGGCCCGTAAATCATGGCTGCCCCCCTTCAGCTGGAGCGTGTCTGCGGCAGGGGACTTATTCACTCTAGCGCTCCATTAGTCACTTGGGATGACTCTCTTAGCTTCGCGTCTACTTTACCAGCCCGTCCAGGAGGCAGACACTTGTCTCTGTCCTCACACGGTCCAAGCATTCGCCCACCTGCTGGCAGCCCTGCGCTGGAGGTGACACACCTTTATCGGAGTGTCTAAGGAGATGGGCCGATGGGAGCAGAAGCCAAAGATTGGAAGCATTGGAGTGACAATGTGTGGATGGCCAATGTCCCTTGTACTTTGATGGGGGTACTTGGGGGTTTATCATCAGGGACATAACAATCAGTGAGTGTTTGGTATAAAGCGCCACTTTTCCACCTAATCTAAAAGTCCTCCGGCACAATGCTCTGGCCATGGCATGTGTCTGGCCCACCTCCTCACGCTGGTGCATGTCATTTTGCTGTGGGCCGCCGACAGGACGTCTCCCCTGTTGGTAGGTGGCTGGATTGGTCAGCTGGCAGGTGTGTATTCCAGTCAACCAATCAATGTTGGCTTGTGGACATTAGTTTTGGCTCCTCCCCAGAGGATGCCGGTTATACTCTTAGTCTGAAGGTACTTCTGGTCAGTCAGCGGTTCAAGGTCGAGTCCTGCCTCTCAGCTCAATTACTTTTTCTGGGGTGCCGTTACCTCTTTTCTCCTGTACGTTTGTGGTTCTAATACGTGTAACTTTCCACATTCCCTGTCACCATCTAGGAGAAGTCCTGGTCACCTCCGGTCCCTGATGTTGGGCTGCCCTCATTGCCCCACTTTTAGGTAGGCTCTCCTCGTAGTAGGTTAGGGTCAGATCCTCTGGTTCCCCATTTGTACATTTCCTTATGATATTTTGTGTTCTCTACTTTTATACTTGGTGTCTATATTCGTCCTTTAAGGACACCAATATTGTCTCCGCTTTGGACATAGCAATACATTTGCTGTGTCCGTCTCAGATATAACGTTGCTCTTCAGAAGTCTTTCGTCTAGGGGCCAATGTACTATATGTGAAAGTATTGGACCAAGACAAACCAAGCTCCAGACTCTGAATCCATGAGGACTCCATGTCAGGCCAAGCAGGCATTACCGTGGCCATGAGGTCTAGCTTAGGAAGGGCAACGTTGGTCGTGTGATGGTTAAGGGATGGTCTATAGTATTAGAGACCCCACTGATCACATATAACCTCTACTGAGCATCCATAGACCTTACTACACCAACTCTTGCTTCCGTACGTTCCGTCCTGATATCCCTAGTCGGTCAGTAGCCATTAGGGATTGATGGAAGTGCCGGTCACACGGGTTAGCCTCACTGCGACATTCCACAGGCAAGTAATGGGATGGGACTACGTGTCGCTTGTTCAACCAACGGGAACTTTAAATTAATGCCTCACCGCCAGCACAATCCAGCTTGGAACTTGGTGCACTTAAGCTAGCAGCAGACCTGGGTGATCGGCACGGACAGGCGGGAGCCGCGAGGCTTGGATTTCACATTTAAAGTTCCTAGCAACAACGTTCGGTCTTACAAATCTTACAATTCCTGGAGCTCGTGCCTGGGTGCCGGCTGCTTCCTTCTAGCGCCTATTCCTCAACTCCCACCAAAATGGCCTGCACACTCCTTCCAGATCAAGGCAAAGCTGGCGTGTCTGCGCTCCCCGCGATTACTGTGCTCGGCCGCATACAGCGAAATAACCACGACCAATCATAACCTGTATGTGGGTATTACAG
This sequence comes from Eleutherodactylus coqui, assembly GCF_035609145.1. Lineage (NCBI taxonomy): Eukaryota > Metazoa > Chordata > Amphibia > Anura > Eleutherodactylidae > Eleutherodactylus > Eleutherodactylus coqui. The sequence goes on along the minus strand of NC_089840.1, from coordinate 301,682,586 downwards.
CATGGCCAAAGAACAAGGAATACCAGAACGGCATGAAAGAAACATTCGTAACGGGGGACAACTGCTACATTAATATAGCCTCCACTGGTGGCATAGCCCGGCGCCTCATAGAACATGGTAACATAGTAACATAGAACATGGTAACATAGTAACATAGAACGTGGTAACATGATAACATAGAACATGGTAACATGATAACATAGAACATGGTAACATGATAACATAGAACATGGTAACATAGAACATAGAACGTGGTAACATAGAACATGGTAACATAGTAATGTAGAACATGGTAACATAGTAACATAGAACATGGTAACATAGTAACATACAACATGGTAACACAGAACATGGTAACACAGAACATGGTAACATAGAACATGGTAACATAGAACATTGTAACATAGTAACATAGAGTATGGTAACATAGCAACATACAACATGGTAACACAGAACATAGTAACATAGAACATGGTAACATAGTAACAAAGAACATGGTAACATAGTAACATAGAACATGGTAACATAGAATATGGTAACATAGAACATGGTAACATAGTAACATAGAACATGGTAACATAGAATATGGTAACATAGAACATGGTAAAATAGTAACATAGAACATGGTAACATTGTAACATAGAACATGGTAACATGGTAACATAGAACATGGTAACATAGAACATGGTAACATTGTAACATAGAACATGCTAACATAGAAACTGGTAACATAGTAACATAGAACATGTTAACATGGTAACATAGAACATTGTAACATAGTAACATAGAGCATGGTAACATAGAACATGGTAACACAGAACATAGTAACATAGAACATGGTAACATAGAATATGGTAACATAGAACATTGTAACATAGAGCATGGTAACATAGCAACATAGAACATGGTAACATAGAACATTGTAACATAGCAACATAGAACATGGTAACATAGAACATGGTAACATAGTAACATAGAACATGGTAACATATTAACATAGAACATGGTAACATATTAACATAGAACATGGTAACATGATAATATAGTAGCATACAGCATGGTAACATGGTAACATAGAATATGGTAATATTGTAACATAGAACATGGTAACATAGGAACATAGAACATGGTAACATAGGAACATAGAACATGGTAACATAGTAACATAGAACATGGTAACATAGTAACATAGAACATGGTAACATATTAACATAGAGCATGGTAACATATTAACATAGAACATGGTAACATGATAATATAGTAGCATACAGCATGGTAACATGGTAACATAGAATATGGTAATATTGTAACATAGAACATGGTAACATAGGAACATAGAACATGGTAACATAGTAACATAGAACATGGTAGCATAGGAACATAGAACATGGTAGTACAGAACATGGTAACATAGTAACATAGAACATGGTAACATGGTCACATAGTAACATAGAACATGGTAACATAGTAACATAAAACATGCTAACATAGAACATGGCAACATGGTAATATAGTAGCATAGAACATGATAACATAGTAACATAGAACATGGTAACACAGAACATGGTAACATATTAACATAGAACATGGTAACATTGTAACATAGAACATGGTAACATGGTAACATAGAACATGGTAACATAGTAACATAGAACATGGTAACATAGTAACATAGAACATGGTAACATAGTAACATAGAACATGGTAACATAGTAACATAGAACATGGTAACATATTAACATAGAACATCGTAACACGATAATATAGTAGCATAGAACATCGTAACATTGTAACGTAGAACATGGTGACATGGTAAAATAGAACATGGTAACATAGTAACATAGAACATGGTAGCATAGTAACATAGAACATGGTAGTACAGAACATGGTAACATAGTAACATAGAACATGGTAACATGGTCACATAGTAACATAGCACATGATCACATAGTAACATAGAACATAGTAACATAGTGACATAGAACATGCGAACATAGAACATGCTAACATAGAACATGGTAACATGGTAATATAGTAGCATAGAACATGGTAGCATAGTAACATAGAAAATGGTACAATAGTAACATAGAACATGGTAACATGGTAACATAGTGACATAGTGACATAGAACATGGTAACACAGTAACATAGTAACATACAACATGGTAACGTAATAACATAGAACATGGTAACCTAGAACATGGTTATATGGTAATATAGTAGCATAGAACATGGTAACATCTCTGTTTATCCAGAGGAAAGCAAAAAAAAACAATGAGGCAGAAGCCAATTTACCTTAATTCCGGGGGGGGGGGGGGGGAGGGGGGGGGATTCCTTCCCGACTCCCTAATGGCAATCAGACTAATCCCCGGACTAACCTCTGATAGTTCCTCCCTGTCTGTAAGACCCGGATCACCAACCCTGCTGGTCACCTATTGTCTATATCCTGTAATATCATAGAAAGACATCTGGTCCCTCTTAAACTCCTCTATGGATCCTGCCATCACCACGTCCTCAGGCAGAGAGTTCCACTGTCTCACTGCTCTTACAGTAAAGAACCCCCTTCTGTGTTGGTGATGAAACCTGCTTTCCTCTAGACGTAGCGGATGCCCTCTTGTTACCGTCGCAGTCCTGGGTATAAACAGATCCTGGCAGAGATCCTTGTATCGTCCCCTCATGTATTATACAGAGTTATTTGGTCGCCCCTTAGACGTCTTTTTTTTCGGGGTGAATAATCCCAGTTTTGGTGCCTCTCTGGGTATTCCAGTCCCTTCATTCCATGTATTAGTTTAGTTGCCCTTCTTTGTACCCCTCCAGCACTGTAACATCTTTCCTGAGCGCCGGTGACCAGAACTGTACGCAGTATTCCATGTGGGGCCTGACTAGTGCCTTATATAGTGGGAGGATAATGTTCTCGCCCCTCGCCCCTATACCTCTTTTAATGCACCCCAAGACTTTATGAGCTTTTGCAGCAGCTGACTGGCATTGGTTGCTCCAGTTAAGTCTACAGCCCACTAGTACCCCCAGGTCTTTCTCCATCTCACTTTTCCCTGGCAGTACCCCATTTAGTGTATATTGGTGACATCCGTTTCTCCTGCTCATAGAAGGCAATGGGATATGTAAATTGGGTAAGACACCAAACTGACATTCAGTGCATTAGACCAACAGCTGTGGGACGCCAAATGTTGCTTCGGCGGCCGTCACGTCTGCAGTCTATGGTCAGTCAGAAGCTGTTTAAGAAAGGACAGTATAAGTGTGAGCACTAAAAACATAGTTTCCACCACAGACGGCGTGTTGGATGCAATCAGCTGTATCCACGTAGACGCCGCACTCTGCCTTTCCTTAGAGGCGGCCTCCATCTTGTAGTTTGGGCGCCTTCAGTTTACTCTCCTCCGCTTACGTTTTTATCTTGCTTAGTTTTGTTATGAAATAACTAGCGGTCTGCAGCCGATAAATTTATATGAGGTACCCCTGTCTGCCGCCCTCTTGCTATTCCTGGCAGACGCCGGTGTCGCTCCACTCCTTCTGTATGAATGGACTCTAACTTCCACTTTCCATCAGCACTGCAGGAGTTAATCCTCTCCGCTGCTCTCAGCTCAGCTGAAGGTTAATCAGCTATTACCTCCCTATTTAGCTGAGCTGGGGATCCTCCTTCCTTTGCCTGAGTGTTGGTGTTTGTTTGTTTCTGCCCCCAACAAAAGCATTCTGTTTCTGATTCCCATGCATCGAGCCTTGGACCTGTTGTTTGGATTTTGCTTGAACTCTGCCTGCTCCGACCCTCAGGCCTCATGTCCACGGGGAAAATCGGGCCCGCTACGGATTCTACATGTAGAATCCGTAGCGGGTCCCTCCTGCCCCGCGGACATGAGCGCTGAAAAGGAGAATTTATAAGAATTTACCTATCCGTAGCGGGCGGGGAAGCTCTGCTCTTCCTCACGGCCGGATCTTCTTTTTCGGCCGGCGGATGAATTCCTCACGCCGGCGGCACGTCGCCGGCACGTCGTCGACGTGCCGCGCGCATGCGCCGGGCACATCCGCCGAGCCGAAGCAAGGGAGATGCGGCCGTGAGGAAGAGAAGACCTTCCCGGCCCGCCGCGGGTGAGTAAATTCTTTTAAATTCCTATTTTAGGTCTCCCGCGGATCCGGACGGCTTCCATAGGCTTCAATAGAAGCCCACGGGAGACCCGCACGAAAATGGAGCATGGTCCAGATTTTTCCATGCTCCATTTTTTTAAAAATCCCTTTTATTGACCATCCGCGGGTATTTATCTACCCGCGGGTGGTCAATGCATCCCTATGGGGTGCGGATCCGCGTGCAGGTAATCCGCTGCGGATCCTAAATCATATTTTTCCCGTGGACATGAGGCCTCAGACTTGTGACCCGGACCTTGCTTGTATGCCGCTGGTGGACCATATCCTGACTGTGTGCTTCAGCCTGTCTCGTGGTGCGTTACACCAGTGTCATAGACTCCTGTGGGTCAGCCGCCAACTACACCGGGGCTATACCAGGAGGTTAGGGCTGTTCGGTTCCCTGCTGCAAAGATCAGATCATGAATAAATAGCTAAGCACTATCTGTAATTGGCTGAGCGCTCAGCCAATCAGCACAGCCCTTTCAGGAGGCCGGGATTTTTAAATACCAGCCTGCTGAAAGTGCTGGATAGCAGTGTCAGGGAGCCAGCCGGAGGACGCATGTGGGCGGCAGAGAGGGGAGTACTTTTTTAACTTTTTTTTATCACCTATTGATGATTTTCAGGGAAGGGCTTATATTTCAAGCCCTTCCCCCGAAAATCATACTGCAGGGTTTACCAAAAACCACTGCTTTCAATGGGACCGACAGCAGCAGTGATCCCATTGAAAGCAATGGGATAGCACGCTACACTTCTGCCATAGCTGTCACAGCTGTGACAGCTGCTGCCGCTGGCCCATTGAAAGGACTGGTGATATTCCGGTGTCATCCTGTTTTTTTTTCTCGCACTGCTATGCGAGAGTTTTCACTTACTCTCGCAGCGCAGTGGAGAAAAAAACGCCAGCGGGTGTCCGCCCTTAGGATGTGAAGATTTAGTTCAAATATGATTGGGGTGATTTAGTGATCATGCACTGAGCAGTGGGTTGGGCCTGATGATCACCGGAGGCCCCGATGACCCTCCGGAGGCCCCGATGACCCCCGGAGGACCCGATGACCCCCGGAGGACCTGATGACCCCTGGAGGACCCGATGACCCCGAGGAGGACCCGATGACCCCCAAGGGCCCAATGACCCTGAGGAGGACCCGATGACCCTGGAGGTCCTGATGACCCCCAGAGGACCCGATGACCCCAGAGGTCCTTTCCAACGCTACCATTCTAGGATTCTATGATTTTTTTTTGTTGTCCAACCTAAACGATTTCCGTTAGTTTTCGGTGGAGTTGCCCAGATGACAACAGCCTTGCGTTATAAGAGGGGCGTGTAGCTTTGTATCCGCTGTATATGATTTCTGTATGCTATATGCCAGATGTATATGATTTACAGTTCTTTTCATGAGGTCACTAGTATGTTTACCGTGTATTTCTTGGTCTCTGTACGCCTGTGTTTTAGCGTGCTACAATTACATAATATGCAAGCGCAAAACAGAGCGCCGCTGTGTGTATGTGGGATGGAGCCCATTGGCCTCTCCGTACGCAACTGCATAAATAGAAATATAAAAGTAACCCCCCGCTGTGCTGCGCATGACCGCGAGCGTGAGGTATGCTGTCATGCACAGTACAAATTTGCCGCCATACGCAGCAGTATGCCGTGTCACTGCCAGCCCCACAGCTGTATAAACGCTGTAACACGCTGTGTGGACGCCACGGCCTTTTACGCTTATGGGCGAGGCTCCAGCGGGCAAAAGAGCGCACCACAATTTCATCATGAGTGGAATCTACACCCGACGACTCGCTGCGGGTCTGATGGTCAGAGGAGCCCAACGCCACGAGATGGGGGGCTAATAAAGGGACGGCTCCGGACATTGGTGGGCATACAGATCTCCAGTGACCGCCTGCTTCCTCCTCATCAATAGCACTTTTTTTTTTTTTGCATCCACCAGTTAATTCTCAAAAACTTTGGCGCTGAATCGGTCACTTAAGATAACGATTCGCAATGTTTTACAAGGCTGATGTGGCGGCAGAAGATGTATCTTCCCGTATTCCACCAAGGCAGAGCGAGCATGTAAATGTGTCGGCTTCCCTTGGAGACAGCTGCGCCTCTGATTGCTAGTCTTAAGAATCACCTCTAAACGCTTCAGACGCCGCCGCTCATTGGCTGCCCAAGTAGCGCAGTTCTGATTGTGTCGGCTCGCACTTGAAAAGCGAAGATAAAACAGCTCAGAAACTGTGACAGAATAATCTCCGCAAGACAGATGTGTGTAATGGCAAACAGATTTGTCCGGAAAGATTCATTCCCTTTGGCCCGAGGCCCAATTAAACCCGTAAAAGCGAAATTCCAGAAAATTAGATTAATGAGAAAGTCATTAGCAAGCGAAAACCTAGATAATTTTGCAAGAACACGACTGATGATCACAGAGCAAATAATTGGATGACATTCATTAAATCTGCACTAAAACACAGGATTTAGTCGAAAAGCCAAACTAATCCCAGGATTTACAATTTTGGCTACTTTTCCTTAAATTGTATTTTTAATCGAAATGCATTAATACACCCTTTCACATTATCTTTATTACAATGCTGCGGCGGGGGAGCGGCTCGCATGGCAGAGAATTGACAAGTACTCGTCCTCAATGATGTGGGAACAAAGGACGCCTGTGATTGGAGGAGCCGTCGAGGAGCCAATTCCCCATAACTCAAAGGACACCTGTGACTGGAAGAGCTGATTCCCCGTAACTCCAAGGACACCTGGAACTGGAGGAGCTGTCGACGGTCCGATTCCCCATAACTCCAAGGACACCTGGGACCTGAGGAGCCGTTAAGGGGCCGATTACTCGTAAGTAAGGAGGAGCTATCAAGGAGACACCTGGGACTGGAGGAGCCGTTGACAGGCCAATTTCCCGTAACTCTAAGGACACTTGGGACCTGAGGAGCCGTTAAGGGGCCGATTACTCGTAAGTAAGGAGGAGCTATCAAGGAGACACCTGGGACTGGAGGAGCCGTTGACAGGCCAATTTCCCGTAACTCTAAGGACAGCTGTGACTGGAGGAGCTATTGAGGGGCCGATTCCCAGTAACTCCAAGGACACCAGTGACTGGAGGAGCCGTCGAGGGGCCGATTCCCCATAACTCCAAGGACACCTGGGACCTGAGGAGCCGTTAAGGGGCCGATTACTCGTAAGTAAGGAGGAGCTATCAAGGAGACACCTGTGACTGGAGGAGCCGTTGACGGGCCAATTTCCCAGTAACTCCAAGGACACCTGTGACTGGAGGAGCCGTCGAGGGGCCGATTCCTCGTAAGTAAGGAGGAGCTATCAAGGAGACACCTGTGACTGGAGGAGCCATTGACGGGCCGATTCCCCATAACTCCAAGGACACCTGTGACTGGAGGAGCCGTCGAGGGGCCGATTCCTCGTAAGTAAGGAGGAGCTATCAAGGAGACACCTGTGACTGGAGGAGCCATTGAGAAGCCGATTCCCTGTAACTCCAAGGACACCTGTGACTGGAGGGGCCGTTGAGAAGCCGATTCCCTGTAACTCCAAGGACACCTGTGACTGGAGGAGCCGTTGACGGGCTGATTTCCTGTAACTCTAAGGACACCTGTGACTGGAGGAGCCGTTGAGAAGTCGATTCTCTGTAACTCCAAGGACACCTGTGACTGGAGGAGCTGTTGCGGAGCCGATTCCCTGTAACTCCAAGGACAGCTGTGACTGGAGGAGCTGTTGCGGAGCCCAATCCCAGTTACTCTAGTCTGATATTGCAGAAGACATTTTAGTACAAGTGAAACACGTTGGCCACGAGGGTTGGTAGGACTCGGCCTGCTCAGTGCTTTGCACCATCCACTTTTGGGGTTTCGAGTTCACATCCAGCCATGGACCACATCGGCACGGAGCTCAGGGACATGGGGGATATTTTCAGAGATGGAATGGACTTTCTGCTGGAATATTAGATCTTTTCTAGTAACTATTCTGAAACATTTTGGAAGGGTCTTCAGATTGTGCCTGTGGTCAGACTACAAACCCTTGAATACGGTGTGCTGTCAGCCTGCTCACTTCATATATATCTCACGACCCACTGCTTGCTCCGGCGGGTTCACCGGCCCCCGGTCCTGGGCTTAAACAGCAGAGAATTCCATGCAGGACAAAGTGTCATCCAGGCTGCCTGCGGAGTAAAATTTGTAATCTTCCTTTATTTACCCATATTAATAGCACCAGGAGTACACATCTCTAACCAGAGGCGTAGCGGCTGCACAGAGCCTCCGTCAGGAGTACACATCTCTGACCAGAGGCGTAGCGGCTGCACAGAGCCTCCGTCAGGTGTACACATCTCTGACCAGAGGCGTAGCGGCTGCACAGAGCCTCCGTCAGGTGTACACATCTCTGACCAGAGGCGTAGCGGCTGCACAGAGCCTCCGTCAGGTGTACACATCTCTAACCAGAGGCGTAGCGGCTGCACAGAGCCTCCGTCAGGAGTACACATCTCTGACCAGAGGCGTAGCGGCTGCACAGAGCCTCCGTCAGGTGTACACATCTCTGACCAGAGGCGTAGCGGCTGCACAGAGCCTCCGTCAGGTGTACACATCTCTGACCAGAGGCGTAGCGGCTGCACAGAGCCTATGTCAGGTGTACACATCTCTAACCAGAGGCGTAGCGGCTGCACAGAGCCTCCGTCAGGAGTACACATCTCTGACCAGAGGCGTAGCGGCTGCACAGAGCCTCCGTCAGGTGTACACATCTCTAACCAGAGGCGTAGCGGCTGCACAGAGCCTCCGTCAGGAGTACACATCTCTGACCAGAGGCGTAGCGGCTGCACAGAGCCTCCGTCAGGAGTACACATCTCTGACCAGAGGCGTAGCGGCTGCACAGAGCCTCCGTCAGGTGTACACATCTCTAACCAGAGGCGTAGCGGCTGCACAGAGCCTCCGTCAGGTGTACACATCTCTGACCAGAGGCGTAGCGGCTGCACAGAGCCTCCGTCAGGTGTACACATCTCTGACCAGAGGCGTAGCGGCTGCACAGAGCCTCCGTCAGGAGTACACATCTCTGACCAGAGGCGTAGCGGCTGCACAGAGCCTCCGTCAGGTGTACACATCTCTAACCAGAGGCGTAGCGGCTGCACAGAGCCTCCGTCAGGAGTACACATCTCTGACCAGAGGCGTAGCGGCTGCACAGAGCCTCCGTCAGGTGTACACATCTCTAACCAGAGGCGTAGCGGCTGCACAGAGCCTCCGTCAGGTGTACACATCTCTGACCAGAGGCGTAGCGGCTGCACAGAGCCTCCGTCAGGTGTACACATCTCTGACCAGAGGCGTAGCGGCTGCACAGAGCCTATGTCAGTTGTACACATCTCTAACCAGAGGCGTAGCGGCTGCACAGAGCCTCCGTCAGGAGTACACATCTCTGACCAGAGGCGTAGCGGCTGCACAGAGCCTCCGTCAGGTGTACACATCTCTAACCAGAGGCGTAGCGGCTGCACAGAGCCTCCGTCAGGAGTACACATCTCTGACCAGAGGCGTAGCGGCTGCACAGAGCCTCCGTCAGGAGTACACATCTCTGACCAGAGGCGTAGCGGCTGCACAGAGCCTCCGTCAGGTGTACACATCTCTAACCAGAGGCGTAGCGGCTGCACAGAGCCTCCGTCAGGAGTACACATCTCTGACCAGAGGCGTAGCGGCTGCACAGAGCCTATGTCAGGTGTACACATCTCTGACCAGAGGCGTAGCGGCTGCACAGAGCCTCCGTCAGGAGTACACATCTCTGACCAGAGGCGTAGCGGCTGCACAGAGCCTCCGTCAGGAGTACACATCTCTGACCAGAGGCGTAGCGGCTGCACAGAGCCTCCGTCAGGTGTACACATCTCTAACCAGAGGCGTAGCGGCTGCACAGAGCCTCCGTCAGGAGTACACATCTCTGACCAGAGGCGTAGCGGCTGCACAGAGCCTCCGTCAGGAGTACACATCTCTGACCAGAGGCGTAGCGGC